>NW_010183539.1:0-2458 GCF_000695765.1 Mesitornis unicolor
ACTACACTATATATATAAAAATACTCTATATATATATAAATACCATACTATATATATAAAAATACCATACTATATATATACAGACACATATATATAATTATTTGCCTGCCCAGCCCTACACCAGCTCCCCTCTGGCTGTTTCCCAGCCCCAGGCCATCCCATGCCACATCCCTGTCTTTGCTCGTCTCCCCTCACCAAATTCCAGCCCGGGCTCAGGCTGTTCCTGGTACACAGCATCTCTGCTCCCACGGTGCTCAGCCCTTCCCAGTGATAACAATGACCACTTTGGCCCCTAATTTCAGCTCCTACACACAGGGCACTTAACCAAGCCATTGAGGCTGGAGTGCCACCGCAGCCCTGGGCACAAGTCCAGTCCTCAGCAATGCACGGGCTCTGCACAGAGTTGATCCTCGTCCCAACGTCACAAAACCCCACCTGAATGACCCCAGTTCCTATTGAAAGGGGCCCTGAAGGTGGAGGAAAGCCAGCCCAGATACAAACCCCCTGCGTGGGCAGCCCTGTTTCCATCCCTGCAGCTCTGTTTGAATTCCATCTCCAATGCTTTTTCCTGCGAGGTGTGAAATAGGTTTGGACTTGCCCGTTGCGATGGGTTGTCCCTTTCCCCACACGATCCGAGGATGCTTTGCTGCTGAGGAAGGGCCCCATCTGGTTGCAGTTTCACTTTTTAATGCTTTACATGAACACTGCTATAAAAAGCAATGACATGCAGATAAAGAAAATAATGGCTTCGTATGGGGTTTGGGCAAGGGCTGTAAATCACTCCCAGGCGTGCTCCCAGCCGTCCCTGCAGAGAGCAGAGTTCAGCCTTGGTGCTGCAGGAACACTTGGAGGAAGAGGGGATCTGGTCCTTTGCTGTTGCTGTGTGTGGATTTGCTTTTCAGAGAGCCCAGAAACACTTCAGTGCGGGTTGGCCATGAGTTCAGTGTCGCTTTAGGAGGTTGTTCCCCATACGTTCTCCGTCGGTCTCTTTTAGCTGACCACAGCTTTGAGGGTGGCTGAAAGCCTCCCAAGAGCCCTGTGCCATGGCTTGGACCGGTGACCGCCTGGCTCCTGTCCCCTGCTTTGGGGCAGTTTCCTTCTCGGAGCCCCGTGCTGCCGATGCTCTGTGGTCACAGCCGCAGACGCTGCTCCCGGCAGTGGCACAGGACCTGGGAGCCGTGTCCCGAGGCGCTGCCGAGGTTGGCAGCCTGTGCTCGTGTCCCTCCGTGTCTGTGTCACGCATCACTGGGAGCACCAAAGCACCCGAGTCCTCCACGGGGACGCCGAGTGTCACTCGTCCAACTCAGCAAGGCTTTTCCATAAGAGACCATCACTGTGTTTGGAGCTGTGTGGGCTTTTCGGGAAGCAGACACCAGGGCAGGTTTGCGCAGGCCGCGCTGTGTTCCCCCGTGTGGCGATGTCCTGCTCCCCGGGGCTGTCCTCGCGTGCCCTCGCCGCTCACCACAGCGCTCCTCGCACACCGGGAGCATCGCTTTGTCCCTACAAGGGACATCATCATCATCATCATCTGCAGCTTGCAGATGGAGGAAGCACTGCACAGAAGCAACTTGTCCAATGTCATTTAGGGCAGGGAAGCCAAACCCGGCAGCGCAGCCCCGCGCCAGACAAAGCTCCGTTCTTTTGCTGGAGTGACTCACCCAGCAAACGCATTCTTCTCTCATGAGCTGTAGGAGCATCACAGCTGCTGCGTACGTGGGATTATTTTTGTCTTTATTCTGCTCGGGCGATGTTTTAAAAACGCAGCCAGGAGCTTGCGAGGCACTGCAAGGGCTGCACCGCCTGAGCAGGGTGTTCGGGAGCACAGCGCTGTGCTGCGGCTCGAGGACGGCGCACACGGCTGCGCCGCGCAGATCACAGATTAATCTTGTCCTGGTCTTTCCTTCCTGAGACCTTTTCTGGGAAACAGAGATTTATAGAAACACCAGCTTTCCTCACCTCCACGGCCGGGCTGCTGGGATTGCAGGATGTGCTGGAGGCAAAATATCTGATTAGGAAACGGAGCAGCCTCTGGCTGCAAAAAAGAGGGTTTTTTGGGAGAGCAGGGGGAGCACCACTGCCACGACAGCTTCGCTGGTGTTTAATGGGCTTTTAGAAGTGGCCGCGGAAGGAAAAGCACAGCTGCTGTGTTGCAGGGGGAGCTCCGTATCCCAGGAGATTTGAGAAAATAAGCTGCGGTTATAAGAAAAAAATGTATTGAACTGTCCCCTGCGCACCTGCTCCTGCAGCCTGGGTGCGTCATCTGGCTTCGGCCGGGCTGTGTCTGGGGTGTCTGAGCCACCTCCGGGCCGAGCAGCATCCTCAGGGCTGAGCAGTGCACGCTGACACTGCCCCTGCACGGGGGGAGCCCATGGGGTTCGGGGAGCCCCATCCTCTGCTCCATGTCACAGAATCACAGAATCCCAGACCGTTAGGGATTGGAAGGGACCTCAAAAGCTCG
>NW_010183539.1:2524-3016 GCF_000695765.1 Mesitornis unicolor
CTGCAGAGAAGGAGACTCCACAACCTCTCTGGGCAGCCTGGGCCAGGGCTCTGTCACCCTCACTGAGAAGAAGTTTCTTCTCCAATTGAAGTGGAACCTCCTGTGTTCCAGCTTATGCCCATTACCCCTTGTCCCCTGCCCGTGTCCCACCACGGGGCAGCAGCTGACGCCACGGCGCCCGTTTCTGTGCTGCGAGAACGTCCGTTTCCAGAAACCCCGGGGAATATTTGGACGTGTCAGACAAGCAGATGCTTTTTTGGCAAACCGTGTAAACACAGGGTGAGGAGCTGTGGGCACCCCCAGCCGCGGGCACCCCGAGCTGCGGGCACCCCTCCCACCCCGGGCACAGCCACCCCTCAGCCGCACTCACGTGGTCGATGAGCTCCTTGATCATCCCGTTCCACTGCCCCTTCTCGTCCTGTGCCCCGTACTTGCCGTCCTCCACCAGGCGGATCTCGTAGGTGAAGCCCAGGATGATGGCCAGCTCCTTCA
>NW_010183539.1:3028-18389 GCF_000695765.1 Mesitornis unicolor
CTCGAAGCGGTCAGTCCCAAACAGGGCCGTGTCGGACTTGCGGAACATGACAAAGGGCTCCTCCTGCGCACGGGGAGGCAAAACGGCCCCGTCACGGGTGGGCCGGGGTCCCACGGGAGGCAGGGACACCCCGGGTACCCCCCAGCCGCCGCGCATGGGCTCTTCAGGCAGGGCTGGCGCCGTGACACGTAGGGAATAAATTAACTTTGCACAGCACATCAGCTAATTAGCAACCTTGTTTACCCCACAAAATTAAATTTTGTCTCTTCTGTGCAGCCAACTGTTTTCCATTTGGTAGGGTTTCAGAGAGGAAAAATAACCATTTCACGCTCTGAAAATGAAGAGTGTTGAGAAACAAGAAAAGGGGGCACCAGCACGAGCGAAAACAACCACTGGGGTGCTTTCCAGCAGGCTTTGCCCTGGGGATCCCTGCCCTTTGGCGGGTGAGGTTGGCAAACGGTGCGGCCCCACGGTGAGCACCAAAATTGGGCAGCCCCTGGGGACGAGGACGAGCCCGGGGGAGCAAAGGTGTGGGCACAGATGGCAATGGGGAAGGGCAGCAGGCGGGGGCTGCAGGGCAGGGGGTGTGGGATGGCAGCAGGGCAGGGGGGGAGCACACGGAGCCCCCTTTGCCGAATTTCAGAGCAGGACCATCGCACCCAAGGAGTGGAGCCGGGCACGCACCGCGCAGCCAAACCCTGCCCTCCCTGTGCCCCTCCTCTGGCGTCAGGGCACTGTTTGTGGATCAGCAGAATCGGAGGATCCCGGTGTAAACGCAGCGGCTCCAGAGCGGCCATAAAGCTCTATTAATTTTGGGAGGCGCTGTAGGGATTACATACATATTTAACAGCCGCGGCACCGAACATTAGGACGCCGCTCGCTTCAGTAATGTATCTCCAGGTCTCAAACATTTCCTAGGGGGTAATTCTGAACTCTGTGAACCACTTATTCACGGACTATTTCACAATTTATTACTGAAAATGGCCAGACATCCAATTCACAAGCTCTCTCGGTTTGCTAATCGATTTCTCGGTGAAGGTGCCCTCAATTTCATAACTTCACAGTTCCCGTATTGCTTGGGGAGAGTGGCGCTGGCTGCTGGGGTAATATTTCTCTTCCAACAAGTCACTGCAATATGATCAAAAGGGGAAAAAATAACCTTCTGCGCTTTTCCTTTCAAACGCTCCTCCTATGGCTCTTCTGCCATCATTTACACCAGTGCAAAAGTACAAAGAGGCGTTGCGAATGCAAATAAAATTTCTGGTTGTATGTGCTTTTTTAGAGCCCGGTGTATGGAAATGCAATTACTGCGGAGCTGGGGTCTGAGCGCGTTTTCTCCTGCAGGGAATTGCAGGGCGGCTGCGGTTTGAGGGAGATCCCGTGCGCAGGCCCAGGGAATGGCACAATTAATAGGGACCGATATCAGCCTGGTGCGGGATGCAATTGGTGCCTGCTCGCCGAGTACGAGATGAAAATGCTGCCCCAAAAGAGCACATCAAGGCAGGCACTGGTGGGTCTGCTCCTGGCTCCGTCGCTCTGCATCACGCCGTGGTCTCTGAGGTGCGGCGATGAGTGTGGTTATTTGTGGGTGCCCTGCAGATTCGCATCTCCCGTGTGCGGGTCCTGGCAGCGCTTCAGGTGATGGTGCTGATGCACCGGGAAAGCTGCAGCAGCACTGCCTGTGCCCCACATCCCATTCGTGTGAGGGAAACGGGGCCTTTGGCCCCAGCGCCACCTTTTCCTGTTCTCGGGGCACCTTTGTGGTCCCATCCGTCCTCTGGTGCAAACCCCGCTCTATTGGGTCACATCTTTTGGGGACAGCAGGGACACCACAAGGGGTCACACAGATCCAGACTGGGGGTGGCATCCCCAGCTGGGTCCTTACCACCCGTGCCCTGGAAATATGGACATGAAAGAACCAGAAAATCTCCCGTAGCCAGGCCCCGCTGTGCGTAGGCTGCCAGGGGCTGAGGTGTTTTGAGCCCGTGCTGTGTAACGCAGCTGTATAGAAACCAATGCCACTCGTCATAATTCATTAGAGGGTAAATAAAAACTCATTCTGATCTGATGCCCGCCGTCAAATCCAATCGCGGACGTGAGAACAAAATGCAGCGTGACAGTTGGAAGCAGAGGAGACCTGTTAAGCAACCGTGGTTTGCTGGATAACAGCATTACTCTTAGCTAGGTTATCAGACGTGTACTTAAGAGGGGAAAGAAACAGGATTGTCACAGCCAAGCCTGGGTCTCGGGTTGTTCTTGGTGTCTTTTTCTGTAACAAGGATGCTCCTGTCTGAGGCAGGCAGAGAAATGGGGGGTTTGGAGCTGCCCTGCAGCTCAGCACCCAAAAACCTCCCACATCCCTGGTTTGAAGGGCTCGGGGGGCCTGGCCGTCCCCATCCATGGGTGCAGCCTTTTGGGGTGGTGGTATCAGAGGATGCTGTGGGTCAGGAGCAGCGCTGTGAACGATCAGAGATGTAGGACACCCCTGAGGTTTTGGGTGGAGGGAGAAGGGGTGCAGCCTCCTACCAGCAGAGTGGTGACGATCAGCGACCGGTTGCTCAGCGAGTCCGTGACGTTGGGCCCCCGTCCTTTGGCAATTTCCGTGATGTTCAAACCGTCGGAAGGGCTCCACGCTCCCACCTGCAACGAAGCAAACGAACGCATGAACACACGGGTTATGGAGCTTGCTTCTTCCATCTACAGCAAACAGGAGCGGAGCTGAAATTACCACCTTGTACCACCTACATCTGCATTAACCCTTCAGTTGGCGGTCACTCCAGCTGCACACGTATGATAAACAACCCCTATGGTGCATGAAATAACACCACATGGCTGGAATTTAGCGGCAGAATGGACAATTCACGAGTGAAGGCCACCACAAGTGGGGATCTTGGTCGTGGCAGCAGCACAGGCATCCGCAGCTCTGGTTCTCATCCTTTTGAGGGGCTCTGTCTTCCTGAAGCTGTCAATTTTACCAAATTATTAGACTCTGAAGAAGCCTATTGATCCAGCAATAGCAAAGCATGTCTCTGTTTAGGAGAGGTCATCTGGGCAGCGCTAAGCCTGTTAACCTGATCTGCACGGTGCAGGGGCAAGCTCTGGAGGCAGGAGCAGCCAAGGGACTGTGACGATGAGATGAAATCCAGGGAAGCTGCAGGGCTGGGGACTGGGGAGGACACACGTCCAACCTGACAGCGAGAAAAGACACAACCACACGTGGAAACGGGTGCAGAACGATCCATTGCGGGGTCAAACTGCGAGGTGGGAGAAACCAAAGACAGGCAGCGAAACCCGCGGGGAGCCGGCAGCTGCCCATATTTTATTTATTGCTGGTTTTAAGATTCTTCAACCTCTTCGGCAGTGCAAGGAGAGAACTCGGTTTTACTGCATGCCCAAAAAGAGACTTTGTAATGAGCGGTGCTGCCTGGCAAAAAACATCATAAATTCTGGAAGAGTTTCCGTGAACTTTGTGAAAGGCTCTAAATATTTCAGGTGAAACCCAAGCAGTCCCCCCGAGCTCCCTTCGACTGCTCAGCAGCTGCAATGTCAGGTTACCACTGTGCCTGGGAGAAGAGGAGGGAGCTGAGAGCCCCCCGCACACCCTGATAACCATGCCCCGCTACGTTTTCTTTAAGAAAATTAAATACGTGGCACTTAAGACCGAATTAATCAGTTTAAAATATTAAGAGAGGAAGGAAAAAGGAAAGAAGTGCATTAAGAGAACTGCGCCAGTCAGATAGTCAAACTACAAGTAATTAGGTTTAGTTAATACCGCTGTAATCCCTGGCACATCCAGGAGGTATAAGGATCAGGAGTTCAATCCTAAAGCTCAACAAACAGAAGCTATTATACATAACGCACAATCCGGCTGGGATTTGTTTGTGGTTTGGCGTTTTGTTATTTCAGATTCGCTGTTGAGAGAAACCCAGCTTCAACAGAGATCTGACACCGATACTTTAAAACCCCTCCAGAGCTGACAAGAGGCTTTCAATAAGAAGAATAGTAATAATAATAATAATAATGATAATGATAATGGTGATTATGATGATGGTGGTGATGGGAGCTGTGAGACCCATGGGGCAGGGGCAGGGGCAGGGCTGTGTGTGACCCCGACAGCCGCACACCGAGGGCTGTTGTGTGGCACGGGTACCGCGGTTGCACTCCAGTGTCGGGATTCACGCGGTATCCAAGCTCTCATCGTTTTCCTGTTATCCCACCAGCACAGCGCCCCAGCACCCAGTCCGTGCCACTGTGCTCCAAAAAGATGTGTTGGGTTTTTTTTATTTAGACTCTATAAGCAAAATATTTTGTAAAGAAAGAAGTTGGGCTACAAAGATCATCTCCTGCTCAGTTCTTGCTCCCCTCCTGAGCCTTCCCGCACAGCCTGGGCGATGGCAGGAGGACCGAAGGTCATTTGCTTTGTTTGAGATGTCCCCTTTATTCCGTATTCGACACCAAAAAATGCTCTCCAGGAGCGTGCCGTGGCGACCTTGAGAAGTTTTGGGTGAGGCAGAGAAGTGCTGCTGTGGTGTCAAAGCGTGGCAGCGATTCACTGCAAACCGAACTGTAAAGGGGGCGGGGAAGCGGCGCGGTGGGACCCGTCCCCGATCGGGGCAGGGGGGGCTGAGCGAACCGCAGCCCCGGGGCTGCCTCCCTGCGCCGTCTCATTAATTCCCGCAGAAGTCATCTGTGCTGCGGCCGCTCCGTTAATTGAAAACGGCCCCGTGTTTCCCGCGGCAGCGCGACCTGTCCTTGTGCCTGCCCAAAAGCGGACTCTGCTCTGGGAAGGGATCTGCTGCTCCGCCAGCGGCTCCTCCTCTAAACCTGCGGGACCTTGGGCAGAGCGGGGGCTCGGCATCGCCCCCAGACGGGGTCGGGCTCTGGGAGCCCTCGGGTGCCGATTTTGGAGCCTGAGGAGCATCCCCTGCACCGGGCGTCCTTCACATCGGGCCATGCACTGCTCTCCTTTGTCTGAAATGAGCTGATCTCACCTTGAAACCCTGCTCTGGGAGCTTTAGAGCTCTGCATATTGCTTTTTTTTTTTGTTTTTTTTGAAAAGTAATTGAAGAAAAGGAAATGAAATCCCTGTGAACACCTGAGAATCAGATCTGCACGTCAGCATCGTGCTTCTGTGCCTGGAGCAGATTTGCAGTAATTCGGGGGATCCGAGGCTGCAGCCTCTGTGCCGCATCTCCTCAGGGTGCCAAAACACGGCAACCAAATGGGACCCGTCCAGCCAGGCAGAAACACACTTTGCCTTTTTACTTAATGCAGAAGAATTAAACAGAAATAACACCATGCATCTTCCTCCAGAATCCAGGCTGTCATCAGCTGGTGCCATTTCCAAGCCTCAGGATGTTTTCAGTGTAGGAAACCCCACCGAGATGATGCTTTCAAGAGCCGTTGTGTCCTCAGGTAAAAATGAAGGGTTTGTGAGCAAGCCCAGCACAACGGGGAGGTCCCAGCACAACGGGGTGGGACAGGACAGGCTTTGTCCCTCTGTGCTGGCTGGGCAAGGAAAGTTCGTGGCATTTCGGGAAGCGTCTGCAGCTCCCCCTGTCCAGGAAGGTGCCGCTTCACTTGTGCAGCACCACAGCAATCCCCCGCACTGCCTGGGGCTGGTGAGTCATGGATGAGGCATGGAAAGGGATCTGAGAAACCCCACAAAGTAAAGATCCTTTTATGTAAACACCAGAAATCCTGGAAACGATACAACCACACAGCATTTTCTGTTCCCTGAATACCAGAGTTAGACTAAGCCACGGTGAGACAAGGCCTGCCTACCTTTTCCAGGCCATCTTCCTTCAGGCTGATGATATCCAAATCAAAGTCTGTCCGTAAACCACTTGTTTTATTGAAGACAATCCGTCCCGTTAATCCTTCCCATTGGGCCTGTGGAAGGCAGAAAAAGCACCTGAGCTGTTACTTGTTATCATAAATAATCTTTTGCCCTCCACTGTGTGTTCTTTTAATTAGTCCTTACACTGGTTCCTCTCCCCAAAGAACATGATTAATTAATGGCCGCCTCCGCCGCTGCTCAGACTGCAGACGGAGATTTTCTTGACTCTCTTGCAGTCCTTGCCACAATCTTTGTTCGCACCTTTCGTGTCCGCCAGCTGTTGCAGGACGTGATGACTCAGTAGAAACCTGCGCATTTATCACGGCATCCTTGTGCGCCGCATTTATCCTTGTACACTGATAAATGCCGGGCTGCAGGGAGCCCGGGCTTGGGACGGCTCCAGCCAGGCTCGTAAATAATCCTTTTTCTTTATGAACCTGCTGGTGTGAGGAAGCTAAAACGTCCCGAATGCTTCCCTCCTTCCCTGCAGATGGGAAATGGAGCAGAGGAGGCTGAGGGCTCGTCCGTGCTGCCAGGCTCTGTGGTTTTGGAGCAGGCATGGGGCCGTGGCGGGTGCTTGCTGTGCCCTACCCTGGTTCGGTTTTCGGCAGCGTAAGCACGGGGCAGGTCCCAAAGGGGCCGGGAAGCCTCATTCCTGGGGGTTTTCAGTGCTGGGCTGGACAAGGTCCTGCATAGCCTGGTCTGACTGGGAGAGCAGGACCTTCCCCTGCGCCCCTCACTGATGAATGCACAGGGAAGGTCCCTGTGAAAGGCAAACGGCCGCTGCTCTGCTGAGGAACGGCCTTGGAGAGAGGGGGATGTCGCTGCTCCTACGTAAGAAAAGGCCGGGGCAAGAATCGTTGGCAGCACGGGAGGTCTCAGCTGGTCTGGGGTGTTTTGGCACAGCTGCATGGGTGTATTTAGAAGGCAAAGACGGGCTCTTTCCTTTCTGGGTGCACTCAGCAGCCCAGCGGTATCTGTGCCATTGTCCCTGCCCAGGCAGGGGATGTCTTGTGCCCCCATCCCTGCCAAGCCTCCCCATGTGGCTCTGTACCCGTGCCCTGAGCAGCCCCGCTCCTGCCGGGGAAGTTTTGGGTTACTGGGAAGCAATTCTGGTTGCGAAGCGTGCGCTTACCTCCTTTATGAAGTTCATGAAGCGGCCGCCGAACCTCCAGGCTTTGTGCCGGTGGCACTGCAGGGAGTTCACCGTCATCTGCGGGGCGCGCTGGTAGCAGACGGAGACCACGTGCACCGCGTCGTACAACAGCGCCGCGTCTGTCTGAGGGAAGGGAACGGCGCTGGTGGGTCCAGGGCACGGGGCATTGGGACGGCAGAGCAATGGGGGGGTCCAAAACCTGCTCTGTGACCCCCTGCCCAGCAGCTGTGGGGCCTGAGGGCTTCTCTGTCCTGGTCCAGTGCAAACCATCCCAACTCCTGCGTGTCGAACCCTGCAAACGGTGTGCTGAGGGCAGGGCTGGGATCTCATGGGATCCCCTTGGGTATCATGGGATTTCCTGGGATCTCATGGGATTCCCTGGGCTCTCAAGGGATTCACTGCAATCTCAAGGGATCGCCATAAACACGCATGCTTTAACACCAGACTTGTGCACCCCCTGGGCTGACCACTCACTCAAAACACGTCCCCAAAACACGCAGCTCTGCACACAGCAAAGCCTCACCAGGGTGTTTTCCTCTTGTGCGGCTTTTTAGACCAAAAATCCTACTTCTGTCTTAAAATTTGAGACTGTGAAAGCGTCGTTTGTCTGTGTGCATCAGTTCTGGTCATTTCTAGCACATGTACTCCTGTATTGTCAAACAAGGGAGGCAGCTATTTCTGAATGCAGAGGATAGTAACAGCGTTTTCCTATTTAGCCCGTTTTGTCTGAGTGCGAAAAGGAACCACATGAGGACACAACCGCAGCGGGGCAGGAGGCTGAAGGAGAACGGCGGGGCTCTCCTCTAAGATAAATACCAGCACAGGAGGGATAGAGGAGCTATTTCAAGGTGAAAGCCTGGGAGGCTTTGCTGCCGGGGAGGCCTGGCAGATCCAAGGCAAGGAGGGAGCCAGGCAGCAATTACGGGGTTGGAGACAGCCCGGCAGGAAGACAGATGGGCGAGCAGGTGCCGCACCTTCCCGGCAGTAACTCAGCAGCGCGGAGCTGCCACCGGCCCCTAAAAGGAGTCATCAACGCCGCAGCAAAGCCCATCTCTGGGCACGGCCTTGGCTCCCTCTCCCTGCATCAATCTCCCTGGCACTGGTACAGCGGTGGCTGCGGGGGTTCACCGCCGAGCTCGCTGCTGTTGACAAGCGTGGGGAGCTGCCCTGGGGAGCAGGGTGTGAGCTGTTCTGGTTCAACACCGTGGCTGTACCACGCAGCCCCTAGCAGAGGTTCCTGCCTTCCCCCGGGCTGTGTCCGAGCCCCCCGTACCATCATCACGCCGTCCAGCAGCCCCAGCTCCGCCTTGGGCGCCGCCTGCAGCCGCTCCATGGACCACTTCTCGATGATGGAGGACACGTGCGGGTTCTCCACGTTGAGGATCCGGAAGCCGGTCAGGTTCACTCCGGAGTAGCGGTACGGCTCTAGGTCTAATGCATAAAGATCCTTAAAAGAGACAAACCGGGTTAAACGTTTTGTTCAGCTCAGCTCTGTTTGTCTTTTCGCAAGGGTTCGTGTCTGTGTGCGAGGTGAGAAGGGGAGCCCACAGGAGTGGGACGATGCCCTGGTGAGGGGCCGATCCCCGGGTGTGCTGGGGGTTGTGCTCTCACCACCAGCCGCTGCTTGCAGAGGCCTGGAGGTGTGAGAGGGATCTGGGTGTGGGTGCACCCACACATGGAGGGAAACCCCTGCCAGAGTTCAGTGCAGAAAACAGCGAGGGAATTGTGCTGAGAAACCCGAAATCGCTGTCTGTAACCGTGGAAAAGGAGACTGGTGACGGAGGAGGAGACAAGGCAGGTCCTGTGCCCAAACTCCCTGGGGCCGTCCATGGAGGACTTGCTGGGAGTGCTGCGGATGACGGAGCAGCTCTGAATGCAGAATGCCAATTTGCAGCCGGCTATCAGAGAGGACTGAGGCGCGTTTCTGACATTACGGCCAGCCTACGCCGTCTGCAAACCAATGAGGGTGCCCTTTATCGGGTTTGAGGAAGCGGCAGCCAGGCAGCCCTGGGCTCGGCCGCCCGCCAGCCCACGAGCATCCCTTGGCAGGCAGCGGGAGCGGGGCACCGCAGCGCGGCTTTAATGCATCTCTTGGCTCGGCCGCGCGTCTGAACATCAACTGCAGCTCAGGGACTAACGTCAGCTCGGTGACTGCTCTGAGCGTTTGGGGTAGCGTGGGGAGGCACCACAGCTCAGCAAAAACCCGGGTGGCTGAGCCGGGGATCGTGCAGGAACGTGGTGAACGGCACTCGGAGGGGGCTTCGTTAGTGGGAATCGCATTTGGATGGGACGTACCCGGTCGGGGCTACCCACAGCCATTGCTGCGAGCGTGGGGAGGCGGAAAGGCAGCGCCACCGCCTTCTGTGGGGTGGGGGTGAATATGGGAACGATGCTCATTGCTCTCACAAGGGATTAAAAATATTCAAATACATCATGAGGTTAGGTGGCTGATGCTGTTCTGTGTAATGTGTGGGCAGCACACGGCGTCCATCGGCAGCGAGCTCTGTTCTGCCCAGGGGGAGCTGGAAAAGCACCGGTCCTAAAACACACTGCCCTAGGCAAAGCATAACAAACCAGCTCTTGGCAGCTTCGTTCTCGGTGGGAGAGCACAGCGTTCTTACAGCGGTTTTGCTTTAATAAGCTTTGGGGTTTGATCTTTTCCTTAAGCGCTGGCCCCTGCCATGGCCCCCCAGGGCCGGCTGCTGGTGGAGGCCGTGTTCTCATCCACGGGCGCAGCCGTTAATCACAGCGCACGGAGCGCAGGGCCTTGCTGTTTGCGGGGGTTTTCATGAAAAATCGCAAGTACAAACCTCCACGGTTTGTTAAAGGGCGTTGTGGAAACCAGGCCATACTCTTGACTTCTGACTGGCTCAGGGTAACGAAGGGCAAACGCAGGTGTTTACCCTCAGACGGACGCTTACGTCCTCTGGATGTGAGGGGTGCAACGGTCCTGGGCCTGGCCCAGCGGAGTGGATTTATTATTTCGGGATTCACAGTGTTTTGTCAGACCCTTCAGTTTGTATTCTGTGGGGAAATAATGCTTGGTGGCTTAGAACATGGCTGTGTGTGTCAGATCTGATCCCGTGTGTGTCAGATCTGATCCCATATGTGTCAGATCTGATCCCATATGTGTCAGATCTGATCCTATGTGTGTCAGATCTGATCCTGTATGTGTCAGATCTGATCCTGTATGTGTCAGATTTGATCCTGTATGTGTCAGATCTGATCCCATGTGTGTCAGATCTGATTCCGTATGTGTCAGATTTGATCCTGTATGTGTCAGATCTGATCCCGTGTGTGTCAGATCTGATCCAATATGTGTCAGCTCTGATCCTGTATGTGTCAGATCTGATCCCATGTGTGTCAGATCTGATTCCGTATGTGTCAGATTTGATCCTGTATGTGTCAGATCTGATCCCGTGTGTGTCAGATCTGATCCCATGTGTGTCAGATCTGATCCCATGTGTGTCAGATCTGATCCCATATGTGTCAGATCTGATCCCATATGTGTCAGATCTGATCCTATGTGTGTCAGATCTGATCCTGTATGTGTCAGATCTGATCCTGTATGTGTCAGATCTGATCCCGTGTGTGTCAGATCTGATCCCATGTGTGTCAGATCTGATCCCATGTGTGTCAGATCTGATCCCGTGTGTCAGATCTGATCCCGTGTGTCAGATCTGATCCTATGTGTGTCAGATCTGATCCAATATGTGTCAGCTCTGATCCTGTATGTGTCAGATCTGATCCCTGAGCCCCAGACCCCGTGCTCTCCATCGCTTGGCTGTCAGACCCCCAGCCCTGGCCACCTCTCAGGTCCTCACAGCATTTTGGGTGCCCTCCTGCCTCATTTCACCCCGTTCTGTAGCAGCCAACCTCCACCAGATCCCTGCTTGGCTCCGGTGCAAACCTCACCGGTTGCCATCGCTGGGAATCAGGGATAACTACGGACACGAGCCGAGCGTCAGAACATGGAGAGGTGCGGGGGGAATTGCCGTATCAGTTTCTGCTGGATTTTCTGCTCCTGCACAGCCACGAATTGCAACATCTGGTTCTATTTTCCACCTCATCTACGCTCCCTTTCGCTCATTACTCTCTGTGCCGCAGATTACTTCTCCCCTCCATCCTCCTGCCTTTCAGAAAGTTTCATCCTCAGGGTTTCTGTGCGGCTCCCACCTCCCCAGGTAAAATCCCCGGCTCTGTTCCAGCAGTGGTAGCAGCGATGCTGAGGTCTGACCCCACCAGAGCAAGGATCTGCTGCCCATCCGTAGGTGCTGCGAGGGGAGGCTGCTGGTTTTGAGGACACATTTATACACGATGCTGAGAAATCCCTGGAAGTGTTGGGATTTAGGGGTTGTTGGGATTGTGCAGGGCGTCAGAGCTCTGCAGCACCAAAGGCTGGAGGAGTTCTTCCTCCTCCTCCTCCTCCTCCTCCTCCTCGTGCTGGAGCCAGTGAACTGAGTCTTGCTGCCTCGCAAAACGTTGAAGCATTTCATGCCAAGTGTTGATGCACTGCACTCGGTATTGACTGGGGACCTTTTAGCAACATTCACTATAACATAATAGACTAATTCATTAGCACCCCATGGGTCTAGTACTGTGGAAGCTGAAGCACATGCATTGCAAGCTAGGAAAACATTGCCTTAAGGAATGACAGATTAAAATATCCTTCCCATGATATAACTGTTATTTCAGGAAAGTGGCATTAATTGTGATTGCTTATCTATTAATTTATTATAATTCTCCTTTTCCCACCTCCAGGCTGTACCTACACACGAGATGTACTCCAGGCTCAGCTGGGGCTGATTAATAGGAGGTTATCTGGGAAATGCTTAAAGCTGCCTGGAATAGATAATGGCAGCAGGGGTAATTAAAACGTCTTTTGCATTCGAAAAATAAATTTTGCCGGTTTTAAGGGTTAGTTTAGACTGATTCTTTCCTAAAAGCAAAAAGATACATTGGGTTTTCAAAATCACGCGAAATCCAACAGTACAGCAGGCAGTAACGTCCTAAATGGAAGCAAAAGTGGCATTGCAAGGAGCCCAAACCAGAAATCCTCCTGGAGCCAGAGAGGAGCTGGCCCGTGGTTAATGAGAGCCGAGTTGATTTCAAGCTGGGTTCTTCCAATGTGAAATGAACCCGCGGTGCTGAGCCATCGAGCACAGCAGGGGCTGTGCGGGAGCCTGGGTGAGCACCCAAACACACACCCAGCCCCGGCCGATCCCGCCTGGGGAGTCCAACCCCAGTTCCCACTCGTGCTCACCCTCAGTGCGTGGGCAGCCTCAGCCACGCTGCAATCAAACGGGAGGGGAAATACAACCAGAACCTGCACCCGTGCAGCACCGACGCTGCTCCGAAGCAGTGAGCCCACCCGAAAATGGCAAAAGGCAAGACCGAGGTGTCTCAGAGCCCTTGTGGAGATGTTACCCCCAAATCACCAAGGTCTGATCCTGGCCAGCTCATCCAGCCCTGCTCTCAGTGCAGGAACCAGCCCTCCCTCGCCCCTGTTCTCCCACCCAGCAGCGCACCCAGGACCCCCAGGCTGCGTCCGCGCCGCCCGCCCCGGCTGGCGCTGGGTGTGAGGGTGTTTGCACAGAGCAGATACGTTACCAGAGTGGTGAAGATGAAGTGGTAGTATTCTGTCATCATTCCCATCGCCATGGCCTTGGGGAGAGCAGGAGAGGAGGTTACTAAGAGCGGGTACGAGCACATAACAGCAGTCATGCAACATAAACCCCGCAGCGCTGATCTGGTCGGTGCGGCGGGAGGCAGAGGCAGCAGCGGGAGCTGGGCTGGGGGTCAGCCCCGTGAAGGTGAAGCGTGTGCTCCGTGTGTGCCGGTGCTGAGCTGAGCGGTGTCCTCCAAAGACGCTAAAGAGAAGGCGCCAAGCCTCGGTGCTCCCGCAGGGGCCATTTTAGGACCATCGTGCTCATGGGTAGCACACGGTGCAAAACCTTCAGGGACACAGCTCGGGTCGGCACGGCTGGGAGAAAGGGGCCACACCAACCACCCAGCAACCTTACATGTGCAGAACGGCCCCAAATGAGCCCGTTCGTACCATCACAAGGCTGTGTGCTGGCCAGGAAGCCTCGTCAAAGGCTTTTTATTTCTTAAACCTGTATTTCTGGTGCTCTGCATCCCCTCCCCTTCTGTATAATGACCACTGATAGCTCTTGTCTGTCTGTCCCTCCTTCCTCTAATGTGGTGCCTGGTTTGGAGATGGGTCGGTGATGGCAGAGGCGCAGGGATGGGGCCCAGGGACATCTCCCATCCCCTGGGGGGACCCGAGGGCTCTGGGCCAGCCCAGGCTCCAGCCCCAGTGAGGGGCAGCTCCTGCGGGTTGGGGTTTGTGTGACTGCACCATGGGGGCACGGGGCTGCTGGGGGGGTCATCAGAGAGCGGCTGCAGCGAGGGGACCCTGCCCAGGCCCTGCCCGGCACGGAGCAGAGCTTCCATCCATGGGAAGGGTCACCTTGAAACTGGTGGCTGGCAAAGGCAAGGGACACCCGTGGTTTTGACTGCGCCGCTGATGCTGTGAGCCTGTTTTCTGGAGAAAACACACGCAGGAGCACTGTAAAATCTCCACCGATGGGAAAGTGCCCCCAGGAAACGTTTGCTGCTTTGTGTTTTGCTAAAATTACTAGGGCAGAATTTAGCTCCAAGGAAGGAAGTGACAGTTTGAAAAGAAGTGAGATGTCAAAAAAACAAGGGAAAAGGAACGGATCTGGATTACAAGCCTAGGTACTGTGACTCTGGAGTGTGGCTTTATCCCATGTTTTTGGGGATAGAAAGCCAAAAGCCTGGTAGCCATCCTGTCCCATCCCCTGCTCCCTGCCTGGCTGGTGGGGCTGTGGCACCGCTCCCTCCTGATCTGCATCCCTGGGTGCAAGGAGCTGGGGCAGGCAGGGATTCCTCATGAGCAGGGGATGATTCCTCATGAGCAGGGGATGATCCCTCATGAGCAGGTATCAGAGCACGAGCAGAGGATGTGAAAGCAATCACCATAAATGATGAGATTGCAGTTGAGGGTCTGCAGCTTGACCAGTGGTGGATGGGGAGCCCAGAGCTCCCCGCTGTGTGTGGGTACAACGGGATTTGGGGGAGTGAATGAAGGATCAGGCTGTGCATGAGCTGCAGGCGATGGCCGGGATGGGGACGGGAGCTGCGCTAAATTCAGGACGGGCACATCTGTGCGCTGCGAGTGCTGCAACTGTTCACAGGCAGCTGCCAAGGAGAGGAGAGGCTGGGAAGCCAGGGAGCAGATGTAAAGCTTTAATAAATGACCAAAAATAAGCAAGGCTGGGAAGCCGGGGTGGGACGGGAAGGCTTCAGGAGCAGGCCTAGCCCTGTGGTGGGTTTCTACAACGGTTTGTTTGTCCAAGAGGGTAAAATAATGGATGGTTTGATGTCTCGGTTGCCCCGAGAAGCCCGGACTGGAGCAGCCTGTGGCAATGGCATCTGCAGGTCTGTGTGCCAGCTCTCAGGGGTTACCAGTCCACGGGGCTTTTTACTAATCCAGCTTGAGAATACTGCCCAGGCTATCAGTGAACCAGTCAGTTATTATTATCGGTTATCGGTTGTCCTGGTCCTGTGCTGCGGGAGCGTGGTCACTTCAATGGGGGCAAATCTGGGCTGGCCTGATGCTGTGTGGTGCTGCTTCAGTGAACTTAGGCTGTATTTCCTCAAACCATGTGGTGTTACCTCAAGAGGCGCAGTTTAAGTCAGTACCAAATACACCCTGGGTAATATTGCTAAGCCGAAACCTGTGTCTTTGGTCCTGAAAAAAGCCAACGCAGGCACAAAACCAGGCAGAAGGGCTGAGAAAGGCGTCCTTCCCCCGGTCCCCCCTCTCCTCCACCCTCCTCACTCTGCACTCGCAGCGATGAGCGGAGCAGATGGCACAATAAACTATAATAAACTGCATAATAAGTGAACAGCACCAAACACAGCCAGCATGTTAAAGTAACAGGCAGGAGACAGTGTGTCCCTTACGTTGCTTTCTTTAACCATCCCTCCCAGGCTTTCCGATTTCTCTGAGCGCTTCCCTTCATTCTGTATCATGCAGGCTGCAGGAGAAGCCTCTTTCTGTGTGCTTGCGTTCTCGGCCCCCAAAGGGATTTGTTTAATCTCTGCGGTAGCGTCTTGCCGGGCTGATGTGAGCAGCACTTCCAGGGGTGGTTTTTAGCATTGCCTCTGCCTTGTGCTGACCCCGAGACCCAAAGGCACTTGGAAATGGGGAGCTGGGGCGAGCAGCAAACCCCGACTGCGAAAAATGCCAGGGGAGGCACTGGGGGAGAACGGAGGGAGACCAAATGGATGGAAAATCACTGACATCTGGCTTAAAGTCCAAGAATTGCACACCACGC
>NW_010183539.1:18518-27271 GCF_000695765.1 Mesitornis unicolor
AGAGATGTTTAAAATGGATGAGCGTGAGGAACTGGTGCGGCCTGGATGGGCAGGGATGGGGGGTCCTGAGCGGTCCCAGGCCTTGGCTGGGGGGGAAGCGCAGGCAGGGGCTGGGGTGGGAGTGGGACCATGGAGGGGTCTCAGTGCTGCATTTGATGCAGCTGCATGGCACCATCTCCTCCCATCACGTTGTTGGCTCTTCCCAATGGTCTCTTTTTGGAACTAACATTTTTACAGTGAAAACTACATTTCCCATGTCCACCCAGCGCTACCCTTGAAGAACGGAGGTGTAGCTTTTAGCGTGTGGCTTTTTAGCTGTGGCTTTTGGCCAGAGTGGAAGCTGCAACCAATCTGCGGGACACCCCCAAACCCTGGGGTCCCGGGTGGGCCCCTCCGCGCCGCCCCCTCGCCCCGCTCACCTGTTTGAGGATCTGGGCGGCCATCAGGTGGCTGCAGTCGAAGATGATGCGGAACTCGCGGCCGCGCTTCATCTCCTTCAGCAGCGGCCGCGCGTCGTCCGTGTCCAGCGGGAGCTGCCGGATCTTCAGGCGGATGTTGTAGCGCGACGGGGCCATGATCAGCTCCTGCAGCCGGATCAGGCCTTGGGGCAGCGCAGAGACAAACCCGGCGTTACAGGGGTCTGCCCTGGCCCCATGGCCCGGCCATCGCAGCCATCATTGCTTCCTATGGTTAGTGTTTTATGGGATGTGGTCAGGGCTTTCCTCCCTCCCGTGGCCGTTGCTAACGGTGTGTGAAAGCCAAGCTACAGTCATTAAACCCCAGATATTCCCAGAGCTTGGCTTTTCCTGGTGCCCCCCGCTGCCCTCATCCATCTGAGCAGAGCTCCCCTGCGCTGGGTGGGATCAGCAGATTGGTCCTAACCTTGGACATCTCTGGAGTTGGGGCATATTTCCTACAGCAAATGTGCCCTTGAGAAAGGACAGAAGGTGATAATCGGCTGTACAATGAATTAAAACCTGCGGTATTCACCATGCACAGCAGCAATGGGAAAATAAAGAACATGCGCTTAGATATCTTAATAGCACGGTTCATAATGGTCACTGAATCACGACTTGTGCCTTCCTCGCTACCCTTGGAATTGATTTCTGTTTTACGCAGAGGGTGCAAAGCGGTGCTGGGTGCAGCTGAGCAGGGATGGTCGGTTTCTGATGTTGCAGGAAGAAACTCAGCAGATGCCGATCGCGAGGGGGAACAGAGGAGCGCGTCCCTGTGCGGAGTGAGGGAGCACGGGGAATGTGCCACGAAGGGAACATACTGTGACCCACATTCGCAAAACAGCAACGTCAAACCGCGTTCTCATCAGCCCTCCCCTAAAGAAACCGTTTGGTTCAGTGGAATTAGGTTGGACAGGCTATCCAGTGTGTCTTTTGTGTGGGGTTTTTTATCCGTGGTGCTGCGCAGGGCTTTGCTTTGTTTCACCATCACCAGCTTGCTTTACGTGAGAAACTTTGTCAGCTCTGCTCTACAGAATTACCCAGAAACCTTCCCAGAACTGCTCTTGGTTTTGGCTGGGAACCTGCACCCTCCGTGGCAGCCGCGCACCGAGGCCTTTGCTTGTGGGGATGCCAAAAACGGCTGAATGGAGCCAAATCACACCAAATAATCCCCCCCTGACCCTCTGTGAGCCGGGCTTTGCTGAGGGTTCCCCACTTCCTAACACTGGGTCAGCTGAATTAATGGGGAGCCAGTGACTGCATGGGGTCCCATTTTGCTCCTACAAAGGTTCACTAGAAAAGCTCCTAAATGGGACCCAGCACAGCACGATCCCCACATTCCCCCTCCGAGCCCTCCTGTCCCTACCGGTGCTGTCGTCGTACACCACGGTGGCCGACCGCCACTTGAGGTACTGCACCAGGTCCAGGATGGCGTGGCTGAGGGAGGCATAGTCGGGGTACAGGTTGACGTAGAAAGTGTCCTTGTTATCCAGCGGGTGGTGCTTCCATCGCAGCTGGATGTGCGGCACCTCCAGGGCGTTGCAGATGGACTGCACCGCGTTGGTGCAGGAGCCTTGAGAGGGCCCGAAAATGGCCACGACCCCCAGGGCCAGCTGGTCACAGGCTGCGGGGATGGGAGGGCAGGGGAAGAGGAAGGAGAAAGGGAAAGTGACAAGGGAAAGGGAAAGAAGGGAAAGGGAAAGGGACAAGGGAAAGGGAAAGAAGGGAAATGGAAAGGGAAGGGGAAAGGGAAAGGGACATGGGAAAGGGAAAGAAGGAAAAGGGAAAGAAGGGAAATGGAAAGGGAAAGAAGGAACAAGGGACAAGGGACAGGGACAGGGAAAGGGAAAGAAGGGAAATGGAAAGGGAAAGGGAAAGAAGGGACAAGGGACAGGGAAAAGGAAAGGGAAAGGGAAAGGGAAAGGGAAAGAAGGGAAAGGGAAAGGGAAAGGGACAAGGGAAAGGGAAAGAAGGGAAAGGGAAAGGGAAAGGGAAAGGGAAAGGGAAAGGGACAAGAAAGAAGGGAAAGGAAAGGGAAGGGAAAGAAGGGAAAGGGAAAGAAGGGGGAAAAAAGAGAAGGAAAAGGAAAAGGGAAGGGAAAGAAAGGAAAGGGAAAAGGGAAGGGGAAAAGGAAAGAAGGAAAAGGAAAAGGAAAAGGAAAAGGAAAAGGATGCTGTCAGTAAAGAACAGGGCACCTCTATGCAGGGGGTGAGCATCAGGGCAGCTTTGGGGCACAAACAGCGTCTCCCTGGCCATACACGGGCAGTGGATGGACAGACAGACACACAGACACACAGAGCAGGTTCTGGGCACTGACAGCAGCGCAGACCTGGGGTGCTATGGTGGTGCAGGGGGGGTCCTGGCAGGCGAGGGGCTGGAGCAGTGCTCAGGGGCATAGGGAATAACGGCCGTGGTGTGTTAGGAGTGGCTGAGCCTGCACAGCTGTGACAGGAATGCGCTGAGATGACCAAAATTACCCTGACAAATGCATTTTTCCAACAGTTTTAATAGGGTTGGGGTTTTTTCCCTGCTTTTCTTAGATTTTGCTGAGAAATTATAACAGAACAACTGCACTTAGGGGTGCATTTTTAGTGGGGAGGGAAAGCAGAAGTTGTTCAGAGGAGCAGGAACAGATCACTTCTGAAGTGCCTGTGCGGGTCCATCCAAAGTGAACTGAGCAAGGAAACCTCCACAACAAAACAGCCCCAAAAAGGGGCAGGCGGGGTGGGGGACCTGGCTGTGAGCAGGGACCCCTCTCTCCGGGGATGCCCCTCACAGCTGCAGGGTTTCATTGCTCCCAAAGCAAACCCAATAAACCCTCAGGTTTATTTCAGGCCTTTGCTGTGCGCTCCTGTTCCTTCCCTCCCTGCAGTCGTTCAAGGCGGCCGCTGTTGCCTGATGATAAAAAGCGACTTGGGAAGAGAAGAGCATTTCTACACCAGGGATGTTAAAACTGCGGTGAAATAACCCAGGCGTGGGCTGTGGACCCGTGTTTAGGATTAGAAGCAAGCACTGAAAGGAGCTGTGTGAGGTTTGCAGAGGGAAGAAAGGAGCAGTCGCTCCCCTTGTATTAAAGCACCCGTGGAAGGGCAGCTCCTGGAGCAGTTCTCATCTCCATGGCTGACACGAGCAACACAAAATGAGCTGCTGGGGCTGAAGCCAAGCCCTGCCTTTTCATGCTGAATAAATGGCCAAAAAGCTGCTATGTGCACCGTGCTCTTACCTTTCTTGGTCGCTTCAAAGCTGTCGTGGAAGTGGATCCGCTGGATGTCGTAGGTGAGGGTCGTGTTGGGCAGCAGAGTCCTGTTCCTGTTGATGATGTTGGCAGAGAAGCGGAAGGCTTGCTCCTCCGCGCTCATCACCTGCGTGTTGGGGCCATCCGCGTACTCGAAGATTCCCCCTGCAAGACAAGGCCAGAGCAGCACTGAGCCACCTAAAATTTGACTTATTCTTATGTATTGAGGATGAGAAAACTGTGACAGAGCCGTGGCGTTTGCAGGCTGAGCAAGGCTCGCTCCAGGACTGAAATGACGACATTAAAACATGTGGGGTTTGTTGTGTGCTGGTCCTCGCCAGCTCTGCAGGGCAATAGGGGACAAATTTAACGTCTTGGGATATTTTTATGAGGCAGATGAGTGGCTTCCATAAAGCGTTAGGACCAAATGTTGGGAAGAGCGCGTTGCTGAGCTGCTGTGCTGTGCTGCGAGGAGTCGTGGGGTGCGAAGCCGCCTTCAGCACCACCTCGGGTCCTCACCAGGAGACGGCGGCGCTGCCGCGTCCCGGTTTTAGTGCCAATTTTAGTGCCATTTTTAGTGCCCTTCTGGTCTTTTATTGCTCCTCATGTTTCAGTACCCAAGTTCTCAATTCAGACCAGCGGAGGCTTTGGATCTGCCTGCCCTGCTCCACAACGCCCGTGCTGGACGCTGCTGTCCCGTGCTCAGGTGTTGTCGATGCCACGACGGCTCCCGGGGCCGCGGGCTCAGGGCACAGCAGCGCTGGGTTTGGGGGCTCTGTCTGCAGCTCCCCACTGAGCAGAGTCACTCAGCGCAGCCATAAATTAGGAAATTGCCCATCCTTGTCCTCCATAGGCACCGTCCTGTGCCCCTGGCAGAGCCACGGACAGGCACATAAACCTTCCTCGGTCTTGTTAAAAAACAAAGCGGAATGACTAATGGGTGAATGAGATAAGCAAGTGCAATCGGTAACAGATGGTCCCTGGGTTCATTAGCAGAAGGAAAATCTTCCTCTTCAATTTAAGGTAGACCTAAAACGTTTTGTGGTAGACAGCAGATGTCTGCTCAGCCCTCCTGGTTTGCGAGCGGCTCCTCCTCCAGGAGCCAGCACACGTTACCCATAGGAGCCTGCAAAAACCGCCCGAGTGCCCCACGCTCCCTGCCAAAACATTTGGTTATCGATCAGTGCAAGGAAAACCCTTCATCCACAGCGAAGCTTGCAGGTGCTGGTAGCTCAGCTCCGTTTCTTAGGGCAGAGACAGTTCAAACACTGCATTACAGCAGAGACCAAGCTAAAGCGAGCGTGAGATTCATCCCCGTCGTTGCGTTCAGAGCTTTGCTGCCCAGAATGTTTTAGCAGAGGATTTTTTTGTTTTGCAGCATCATCCTGAGGTGATAACTCAGTTCGTGTTACCTTGATTAACGACCGCCTGACGTTGGGCTTTCTCCTAGCCCAGAGCTCTCGGGGCTGCTTTGGTGCATGTCTTGTTCTGATAGAATAGAGAAGGGCCGGGTGTGTGGATTATCGGTGTTTGATCCCAAATAAATTCACGTTCCAGACATCCAGCTGGATGTAATAGGCTTTTTGACAGAAAGGAATTTTCTGTGCAGCCACCCAGCACCTTGAATTCAGTGCCAGGCGGCGAGGAGGCAGACAGGCAGAAGTAATGTGTTTCTGGTTTTGCTGCCGGGTGCCGAATGCGTTGGGACGGTGAGAAATCTGCCGCGGTTTCCAAGGTGCTGAGGAGCCGCCAGCACAGGCAGAGCCCGCTCCTTCCTCGGGAATTTGGGGACGGGAGCAGAGCCGAGCGCAGCCCCGTCCCTCTTGGCGCACGCGCCTCTCTTCAGAGCTGTTCATTCCCATCATTATTTAAAGAGCCTAATAACCAGCTTGGAACAGCTGATTAATGCATAATCTTCATCGTGATTACATAGCATAACTGGCATTAATTTGAAAAGCCAGCTAATTATGAAAATAATTGTTGCAGCTTCTCCATTGGAGCAAAATGGGGAACATTGGCTGGTGCTGCATGAGGGACGGGGCCATCAGTTGGGTGATCCCCGGGATGGGGGACACATGGCCCCCCAAAGCCCAGCGGGATGGGGAAGCAGTGCAGCGATGGGCGCTGTGCTGTGAGGGGTGCGGGCACAGATGGGGCCAGGGCTCCGTGACCGCACCACGGCTTCAAAAGGGCCATAAAGTGTCAACACCGAAGCCGTTCCCACCTTTATATACTGCCTGTGAACAAGTTCAGGCAGTAAAACTCAGGGTCCTTCAGTGCCGCTGTCTCTCTCTGACGGTGTCTGCCTCCGCCCTATTTTTGAAGTTATTTCCCATGTCTCGGAGATGAATGGGTGCTGCTCACTTGGCTGGGTGAAACGACCTTTTCCCACGCTGTCTCTGTCCATTCAGGTCCCAATTTCCCCTCCTTTCTCTCTTTTGGCTTTGCAGACATAAAGGACGCAGTGCTGGGGTGTGTGGTGACCCCGTCCCGGTGTCCATGGCCGCGTTTGCTGCCTGATTGACCCAGGACCGTGCTGGTTTTTGGCCAGTGCAGGCTCCAGTGCAGGTTGTCAGCACACACCGAGCTTTGGCAGCTTCTGGTAGGGTTTGTTTGTGTACACTTTTTTCCCGGAAAACCTTCTTTTTATGCCATGTTTGTGCGGCCTTTAGTGCGATGGGGAGCCAGCCTTGTAGGGATGCCCAAAGCATCACAAACTGTCAGGCGGGACGGGATCAAACGCTGTCAACCGTCATCACTTACACGGGTTTTGATGGAGTCATCCATTATTACAGCTGACTTCTTGGGTTTTAAATATCAATCTCCAGGCAGGTTAAATAATTATTCAGTTGCCTTTTACCTTTAAAGCAGGCTAATTGCTCTCCAGAGAATGTCAGTCGGCGCATGGGAAGACACGCTAATTAGAATCAAATTCATGTCTTATTACTTTATGTTATTTTATTTGATGACCACTGATGTTGCTGCTGGGGGTGGGGGGTTTTAAAAATTCAAAATGAGGATCCAAAGCGAACGCCTGAAACTCTGCTTTAGATCTGGAGCAGAAGAGCAGTAACATGGCCAGGAGGGAGGGAAGGAGGCTCACGCCGCACGTGGGGGAGCCTTGGCTGCAAAGCACAGAGGACTGCACTCGAACTGAGGAGCAGAACATTAATCTGTGTTCAGGGCAAGATCTGGATCACTCGAAACCCCCAAAATCCCACTGGTGCCAATCAGAACAGCCCTAGGTCTGTCTGCATTAAGCAGAGGAGCTGCACCACGCCTGTCTTGCAGTGAAGATGCTGGGAGTCCTTGGGAGTGGGGATGAATCCTGGTCACTGGGATGGGGATGGATGTGATGGGGATGGATGGGATGGGGACCAATGGGATGGGGACCAATGGGGTGGGGATGGATGGGATAGGGATGGATGTGATGGGGATGGATGGGATGGGGACCAATGGGAAGGGGACGAATGGGATGGGGATGGATGGGATGGGGATGGATAGGATGAGGACCAATGGGATGGAGACCGATGGGATGGGTATGGATGGGATAGGGATGGATGTGATGAGGATGGATGGGATGGGAATGGATGGGATGGAGACCAATGGGATGGGGATGGATGGGATGGGATGAGATGGGGATGGATGGGATGAGATGGGGACCCATTCCCAGCACCTCAGCTTGTGCCGAGCCGTGGCTGCACCGACTGAATGCCATCCAGTTATTTTTAGCTCTGTCGAAAGCTAAGTCGAGAAAGTCAAAGTATTTTAGGTTTTCACTTTCTCCCCTCTTCCCCTCTTTAACAAAACAAACAGCTTCATTCTCTGAAAGAAAAATCCAACAGCCCTCAGTGTGTGGTGTGATCTCTTATCTTTTACTCCTTATAAAATCACCGAGTTACTTAGCTTTGAAGAACAACTCTTTCTGATAACACTTTTCTCTCCCCCGCTGACAGTGTTGCTAACACATTTAGACAGCTTTCTGACAGTCTCTTTCCATGTGACATCCTGGCAGAAATACTCGTTTTGAGCCTCTCTCGCTGAGGATGGAGCCAGGCTGAGCTCCTCTGGGGCCGGAGCGCTCCTGCCTCTGTGCCCCGGGAGCTGGGTTTAGGTGTTTTATGTATTTTTAATTTGAAGTCACAAAGCGTCTGGTTGAGCAGCAGGGCTGGCTGTGGCACGGCAGTTTGTCCTGCTCTGATGGGCTCTGGTTTGGGGTCACTGTCAGCAAACGGGCGGCTCAGGACAGGTCCATCACTGAGTGCCCGTTCCTCCAGGACACCCCAGGGCACGGGACAAGATGTAGCTTCTCCGGGAAGGCTTTGGCCAGTCCAGCATAAGGATTTTATACCATATTTATACCAGTAAATGAGATAACACTGGCAGGAGGGAAAAGCAAGGTCTCAGGAGTATGAGACTGTTCTCTGGGAACGGAGCTGAAACCCCCAGGGACTGTGTGACAGCGTGGGACAGATGCAGTGATACTGAATGCAGTGAGAGCAGCAAATTCCAGAAGGCAAAAAATATCACCATAAAAAAAATAAAGAAAGAAACAGCAGTGACGGGTTTGTTCACAAGAATCTGTCCTCACACTTCCCCCCAAGGAGCTGCCACTATAAAATGCTCCAAAACCAAACGCAGCTGAAGCTGGAGTGGGTCCCGTGCCCAGCCCCTGCTGGGGCGATGCCAGTGGATGTTTTCCAAAGAGAAACAAAACCACACCATAAAAATTAAAGAGTGAGGAAGGCAGCACTGAGGGACGTTGGTGGCTCCCAGCCTTCAGCACCCACTCACGCGAGAGCCCTGTCCCCAGCCGGGGGGTCCGTGCACCCCAAAACGCACGGTGGAGCCCCCTGCCCTGGTCCTCCCCGGGCTCCTGCACGGGTTGGGTGCTGCAGCCATGGATGGGCTCGATGCAAAGGCGGTGAACGCAACTTGCAGCCTCACTGACACAAACCTTCTGGGGAGGAGCTGGAAATAATCCCCCAGGTCTGTCAGGGGGTTCCTGATTTTGACGGGAGGACGGCGCGGCAGCATCTGAGTCCCCGTCCCCTTCAACCGCC
>NW_010183539.1:27363-44704 GCF_000695765.1 Mesitornis unicolor
CGAGGGGGCCCGGGCGGGCCCGTGCCCTGCCCCAGGAGGTGGCTCCATGCGACGCTGATCGCCACGAACGGGAGCAGGGCGGCTCCGGCCGCGGGGAGGGGATTAACGGGGTCGGTGTCGGGGCTGCTCCCGCGTTCCCTGTGTTCATTGCTCCTCTCCTCCATAAGGATTACAGGGGAATCGCCTGTCCATACCCACGATACCCCACAGCCAGACGGAGCCGGGGGTCCAGCGCAGCCCCTCCATGCTCTGCCCCTCGCGTACCCGGGCTGGGGATGCTGTGAACGCTGACATTGCCGGGTTTGCATCACAGGCGGCAGAGACAGAGGTGGTGGAGGGAAACCGGGTCTTGACCCGGTTTTAACAACCAGCTCGGAGCAGGGATGGATGTAGGAACCGCCGGTCCCTGAGGTGGTGGGGAGCTCCCCAGACCCCCAGCATGGCCAAAAGTGAACGCGAAAATTCAGATTTCCAACCCCACCAGCAGCCCCAAGGCAGCAGCAGCCTCCCCCAGTGCTGCTGCTCAGCACAGGGCCACATTTCAGGAGAGGATGCTCCTATGCTCAGCTGCCTGCCCCCAGCCTGGCCCCCATCACCGCTCTGGGGGTGCCCGGGGGACCCCGCGGTGCTGGTGGAGGGCACTGACGCACTGAGCGGCATTGCCAGGACCTGCGGTTCCCCCGCCCTTGGCAGCACCGGGAAAGGCCAGGCACTGCCAAGCCATGCCAAGAGAGTGAACTCAAGCAGAAAATCAGGAACGCAGGAAGTCTGTGTCCCATACGGAGCGGTTTGCCTGGCCCTGTCCCATACGGAGGGGTTTTCCTGGCTGGAGGACAGAGCCCGTCACGGCAGGTTGAGCTGCTCCCAGCTCTCCTCGTTGTGGTATTGAATATGCAAAATCCCATTTCATCTGCACTGTATTAGGTATTTCATGTCGCAGGGGGTGACATTCTTCTCCTATGTATAAGCTGTTTAACAGATGAGCAGTCAAGTGGCAAAGAAATACATTATTAATGCTTCTGGTTAAATTAACTGATTAAAAACACTGTAGCTAAAGTGTGTGTATCAGCACTTCGCTGGCACTAAATGAGAAAATAATGGAATACGGCGGCTCGTTTCTTTAATGAAGAGCGGGTCGGGATGGGCTGGATGGGTCTGCACCCCGATGGGCACAGCCTGGTGGGTCCATGGGCACCGGCTCCCGCAAACAAACTTGAACAAAGTTCTCCTCGTTACCAGGACCCGCTCGCTCGCCCTAATTGGCAGCGTTTGAAGCAGCGGTTGTGGTGTTTTACATCCGAGGAGCAGCGTTTACCGCAGCGGCAGCGCGTAACCCCGGCCCAGGGAGCGGATCAAAGCGCTAATCTGAGATCAAAGGCCTTCAGCACTGCTACAGCAGACAGAAATTGAGCTAGCAACAGATCTCCTAATGATATTTACATTTTTAATTTGCATAATACATGATGTAAATGAAAGGGGCATTTTTATTTTTTAAGCGGGCTCGATTAATTAAAAAAAACCAAAAAGCGCAGCATCACAATCTCCTAGGAATGGATTCCCATCATGATAAGGACAATGAAAATGCCAGGGAAGTTTTAATTTACCCGATGCACAGCTCACAGCATACACAGATCCCCACGAGTGAGCTGCAGCCCAAGGGCAGAGGTGCCAGAAGGAGCCCAGTGGTGCCCGGTCCCACCCAGTGGTGCCCAGTCCCACCAGTTTGCCTGTGTGGTGGCTGGGACAGGCTCCCATAGGCTCCATGGTTTGGTTTTAAGCAGTTTATGTCTCTGCAAAGGTAGATCCTGCAGGCTTTGGGCTACTTATGGGTGAATCGTCCTCACCATCAGATACCACCAAATCCTCGGGCTCACGTGGAATAATTAATAATTACGAATTTTGTGTGTGGATTGCCACAATACGGGGTTAAACCGCGGTTTTTATTACCAGTATTTACTGTTATGGCCCCGCTGCCAGACTGGCCCCTGCCCACCAGCGCAGGTCGGGTCCAGCACCCAGACCTGGGCCTCCAGCAGCTCCCTCCCCAAAACCGAGCCCGTGTTCACTCAGAAATCGCGCCCTGGAAATCGCCGGTGACCGAATAAATCAGGCGCGCTCAGATGTCGTTTTATGGTCATGCTTTGGGCTATAAGCACGTTTTAATGGTGATGTATAGGAGGAAAAAAGCGCTTGAAAGCTTCAGGTTATTGAGGATCTCTAACAGGGGTTTAGGCGGCGCAGCTGTAAGTGTGGTTTTGTGTGGTGTGTTATTGGCCTGCGGTGTAATCTGGGGGTGGAGGTGACGTCCATCCGGTGTGGTTTGGGTGAAATAGGGAGCAGGGGACAGGACCATGGCCGAAATAAAGGCGGTTGATGCTGGGGACTGAGTGAGCTGGTACAGAACTCATGGCAGGGTGAAACACCTCGGGTTTGGCTCTGGTGAGGCACCATGGGCTCAGCACGGCACCGGCTCCCTGCCGCGGGGCTGCCCTGCCACCGCGCCACAGCAATTAACTCACAGCGATTAATTACTGGGCCTCTGCCCCAGCGGCCCAGCGCTTTTCTCACTTATCCCAGTGCAAACTGGGTCCAGTTGGTTAAGTTGTGAAAACTCACTGCAAAGTGAATACAGGGTGCTGAGAACACCTTTTTTTTTGGAAAAAACCCTCCCCACTGAGTGAAACTGGGATTCACAAATCCCTGAGCACTGCGCAGCTTCACTGGCCATGGCTTCTCATGTTCTCTGTCCGTTTTCCTGCCCTCGTAGCTATTAGCTCCAGTTTTACCTGGAAATAGAAACATACCTGGTATAGACATCATATAGAAGGCGTCCTGCGATGAAATGAAGTCTCACATCAAAATTCAACCCAATCAAAATTACAATTATTGCATGTTAATTAAATTCTTCTTAAATATTCATTGCTAAGTCCCAGCTAATAAGTGTTAATGCCAGCCTGGTGTGTAGCATACCATATCAGACTTCAGAAATCTAAATTAAACCCTGCGCTTCGTGTACGATGTAGCCAAATACCGGCAGTCAACTGATTGTTTCTCATTCCCGTGTTGATGCTTCCAAAAATCAGGGCTTTAAGATGATGCATTGAATAGCAAATGCAATTCTGCAAATATTATGACATATTGTTTGTCATCTGCCCTAAATATTTAACGGTTCAGTTTTACAAGATTTCTGTGCCACATGCTGGGTTTGCTCCTGATGGATGCTGAGTGAGTGAGGAGACGGCTCCGCTCGGGAGCTGACAGCCCCACACCCTGTGCTGGGAGCGGCTTCTGCCTCTCCCCCTTTTAAAAGAGAGCACAGAAAGGGGAAAAAACCCGCAGAGTTCTTGGAAAATTGTTCCTGCTTAATCCCCTCTATGGAAAAGCCTTTCTGTAGGACAAGCTCCAGGTCTGTAAAGGGTTTCCAGATGCACCCAGAGATGCATGGGGTCCGGTGCAGCCAGGGGAGGTAACGGGGGGGACTCAGACACAACTGCAGCCCGTTTCTCTCCGTTTTCATGTCGTTACACAGTAAAACCAGGCTTTGCCAGGGTGTGGGGGTTGTGTTTCTGCCCCCATTCGGGTTTGGAGTCTGCAATGGGACCTGTGCTCAAAGGCTGTGCTCAGGAAAACATGAGGTGGGGTCTCTGTCCCCGTTCCTGGGGGTGACTCTGTAGTGATGGGGGTGCAGACCAGGGACCCCCAGCCCCAAGCACCTCAAGGAGAGGGCGATGCTGCGGCCGCAGGGTCCGGTGTTTGGGGAGGAAAAGCAGCTCAGGATATTTTAGATGCTCCTTCACAACCTGCCTTGGCGCGCGTCTTCACGGTGAGAAGGATCTGCCATGGGGAGGCGTTTTGTAAATGTGCCACGTTCATCATTTTTATGAATGGTTATTTTTACCTTTTTTTTTTCCCCCATTTCTTAATTGTCGATTCTGAATGTCCAGGGTAATTACGGCTGAAAGATTTGCTGACTTAAAAGCAGCACTTTATTCCGGGGAATGAAAGAGAAAAAGGGAACGACAAAAGGGCCCGCTCTGAAAAATGCTTTCATTATTTCCCTGTCATCTGCGCTCTCAGTTTACAAACAGCTACACACAGAGCAGGGGCTGCAAAGGAATTGCAAATTGCCCCAGATGATCAAAATCTGCCATTAAAAATCTTTGCCGTCTCATAAAGGACAACGACGCACATGAAAGCGCAGGTTGGTGCCTGCGGCTGAACACGACGGCTGCGGCGCAGGGTCCCCGTCACGGTGGAGGTGACGAGCAGCAAGTGCCACCTACACCGTGTCCCATGTCCTACACCATGTCCCAATGCCACCTACACCATGTCCCAATGCACCTATGCCATGTCCCCAATGCCACCTACAGAGTCCTAATGCCATCTATGCCATGTCCCCAATGCCACCTACACTGTGTCCCAATGCCATCTGCACCATATCCCCAGTGCCATCTATGCTATGTCTCAATGCCACCTGCACTGTGTCCCCAATGCCACCTACACCATGTCCCAATGCCATCTACACCATATCCCCAGTGCCATCTATGCTATGTCTCAATGCCACCTGCACCGTGTCCCCAGTGCCACATACACCATGTCCCAGTGCCATCTACACCATGTCCCAATGCCACCTACATGATGTCCCAATGCACCTATGCCATGTCCCAATGCCATCTACACCATGTCCCAATGCACCTATGCCATGTCCCCAATGCCACCTACAGAGTCCTAATGCCATCTATGCCATGTCCCCAATGCCATCTACACTGTGTCCCAATGCCATCTGCACCATATCCCCAGTGCCATCTATGCTATGTCTCAATGCCACCTGCACTGTGTCCCCAATGCCACCTACACCATGTCCCAATGCCACCTACACCATATTCCCAGTGCCATCATGCTATGTCTCAATGCCCACCTGCACTGTGTCCCCAATGCCACCTACACCATGTCCCAATGCCATCTACGTCGTGTCCCAATGCCATCTACACTGTGTCCCCAATGCCATCTATGCTATTTCTCAATGCCACCTACACCATGTCCCAGTGCCACATACACCATGTCCCCAATGCCATCTACACCGTGTCCCAATGCCATCTATGCCATGTCCCAATGCCACCTACACCATGTCCCCAATGCCACCTACACTGTGTCCCAATGCCATCTACACCATATCCCCAGTGCCATCCATGCTATGTCTCAATGCCCACCTGCACTGTGTCCCCAATGCCACCTACACCATGTCCCCAATGCCATCTATGCTATGTCTCAATGCCACCTACACCATGTCCCAATGCCATCTACGTCATGTCCCAATGCCATCTACACCATATTCCCAGTGCCATCTATGCTATTTCTCAATGCCACATACACCATGTCCCAGTGCCATCTATGTCATGTCCCAATGCCACCTACACCATGTCCCAATGCCACCTACGCCATGTCCCAATGCCATCTACACCATGTCCCAATGCCATCTACGCTGTGTCCCCAATGCCACCTATGCCATGTCCCCAGTGCCATCTATGCTATGTCTCAATGCCACCTACACCATGTCCCAGTGCCACCTACGCCGTGTCCCCAGTGCCACCTACGCCGTGTCCCTGCACGGAGCCCATCTCTGCAGAGCCACCCAACTGTCAGAGCTGCCTCAGCGTGAATGGGACTGAATGGGCGCTAGTGAAGCTGAATATTCATTATTATGACTAAACAAACCAAGTGAATCACAAATTAAAGCGGGTAAATTATTAGTTTGGTAGCTCAGAAAAGGGGGAATTTGAAGACCATGCCAATTAGAGGGGGTGGAATAGGACAACTTTATTAATAGATTCCAGCCCAATTAAAAATGCGTGTTAGTCATTGTGAGCACTTCACACCTTTGTCACGAGTGACAGCAGATGTACCCAGCTGTGGCCCAGCCACTTAATTGTTCACACCGAACCCCAGGCTTTGATGTTTTGTGGTAATTCCCGGATTTATCACAGTGATCACTGTTTATTTAATGCTGAGGACGCTGTTTCCTCAACCAGGGCATTATGAATTACCAAGGATGATGTGTTCAGTGGCTCCTATTGATTCATGCAGAGCTAATTAATGAAATACATCACCCAGTCATAACATGAGCAATAACGCGTTCCTCGTTAGCACAAACTGCCCAGGGAGGGTGGGACAGGTCTCTGCAGGTTGATGGGGCAATGTCTGCTGGTGGAAGTCAAACTTCGTTTAGAAACTCTTAATTGGGCGGTGACGAGCGGCCCCTCCTGCAGGAACGCGCTGTGTGAGATACATGAAATAAGTGCTTATGTTACTGTGCTATGTGAAATAACCCCGTCTGTCCTTGCTTTCCTCTGGACTTGCTTTTCTTCTGCCACTTTGCTCATTTTAGGTGAATCAGTATCTCCTGTGTAGTGATTGCATGGTGTAAACTGGGAGCTGTAAACTGAGAGTAGCATGAATTCAATGGAGAAAATATTTGGTACAAGTTAAGCAAGCTGGGGAGGAAGGGCCGCTTGTGAGTGGGAGATGCAGAAGGAGCTTAAAATGCAGCTGAGCTGAATTTGACTTCAATTAAAAAGCTTCTTCAAGGAGGAAATCTCTGGCAGGAAAGCTGAGGAGCGAAGGTTCCCCATTTCCCACCCTATTTATAAACCAGAACAGGCGCTGGCGCTCTCCACGCCTCTCCATGGTGGGTCTGCAGCGAGCAGATTGGGGGGAAACCACGCCAAATCGGGCAAAACCACCCCCTTCTGCGTGTGGGACGAGCAGCGTGGAGCAGCGTGGAGCAGCCCCCCCGTGGTTACCACTGCCATGGTGCGAGTCGGGGCTACACCAGGAATTTTCCCTTAATTTACAGTCGACTGGTGCAGAACTCAACAATATCTTCAGTTTCAAGGAGCTAAGCAAGGAAAAACAGATTAAGTAGCCCAGTCTGAAAGCAGATTTGGAGAGGACGCTGCAGACACACACCCTGCCATAGTGCTGAGCATCTGTTTTCTGCACTGCTTTCTTGGTGCGTGTACTATATTTAAAGGCTGTTTGGAAAAGGTGTTTCCAGCACCTTCCAGCCCAGCAGTGACACCTGAATGAGATGAACCCAAAGTGTGGGGTTGCTGCCATGCACCCTGTGCCAAATCCTGAATTAAGCCACTGCAAACGCGTTGGTCCCAGTAACGACCTGGGGGTGACTGGTGGGCAGTGCCTGCGCTTCACGGGATCCCCTTAATGAAAACCAGCCAGTAACATCGTGGGGCTGCAGTAATGAAAATACCGGCGTTAGCATTGGAAATCGATCGCGTTGTTACTGGTCAGGCTGTGGGCCTGGCTGCTGGAATGGTGGGGCAGTGCAGGAAATGTCCGAAATGAAAACACTCAGTGAGGTATCAGGCTCCTCCGTGCAGGGGTGCTCCTCCCTTTGCCCCCCATGGCTGTGTGAGGGTGGCGGGTGCAGCCCTTGCCCCCCTCCCAGCAGAGCCCTGGGCAGGGACGGGGCCGTCCCCACCATGGGGTGACCTTGTCCTCCCCATGGGGTGACCTTGTCCTCCCCTGTGCGAGCAGTGCCGATCTCGGGGCTTTGCTCAGGGCCCTGTGGGCAGCTGCTCACGAGAAATGCGGCATGAATTATTTTACTTCTTAAATGCTGTTTATGGAAACACTTCAAGGCCTGACCTCAGTCACATCTCACCAGACAATGAGTTGGAATAACCCGACTGCTCAGTGCTTCGCTTGCCTTTGTAGTGTAAAGAGGATACTACGGCTTTGTAGTGCAAAGAGAGGATCCAGACAGCAGCTAGAAGGCAAGGAGGGGAAAGACGTGGTGTTTGAAACTTGCAGATGGTGGGGTTAAGGCCCACAAGGAGGATTCTTTGCTGAGGATCAGCAGCGGTGTCTGCGATGGTGGGCGCTGTCCTCCCTCATCGAGGGTGCAGCCGAGGTGGGCTGTGACAACCATCGGTGGGGTTGTTCAGAAGCCATCGGTTCCCGTTTGCATGGGTCCTGGGAGGGTGAGCGGGCACAGCAAAGATCCAATGCGAGTTTTAGGCTGGGTTTCCTGGCTGCAAAGGCAACAGGCCGAGGACACAGCCCCTTGGGACGGGAACCTGCCTGGTGCTACAGACAAACCCCCTGCCATCCCCCCAGGTCTGCGTTCCCCTGGTCCCTGCCCTCAGTTGTGCCCTTCAGAGACCATGCAGGGTAAATCTGGCTCCTGGGAACCACCACAGCCTGGAGAAAGGGTTTCCAGCGCACAGCCCCAAACCACAGCGGGTGTGCGGCCGTGCTGCGACACCATCGGGAGGGAGCAGTGCTCTGGTGTGGGCCCCAGCTTCAGCAGAGCGGCATAGGGCGATGGAGCAGAGACCCTGCTCCACTCCCCATCCCTGCAGCCCTTTGCGGGGACAGGGACCAGGGGGGCTGTTTGGGCAGCAGTGCCTGTTTTGAAAAATAATGTGTCACTTTGCAGTAAAGAAACCCTCGCTTTTTGTATCTTAAAGGAAAGGAAGCTCTGCTGTTAAATGCTCTCCTGGTATGTTGTAGAGCAAATGGAAGAAAGTGTCTGGGAGCCGTGCTGTAATGACTTGTGATGCTTTGCCACCCAGGAAAGCACTTGGAAAATCACTGGGAGGAACAAAATCTTGGTTTACTCGGCAGGAACCCTGGGTTTTATGCTGTTTTTGAGTTAGCGTGAGGAGCTTTAGGGCACTGAAAGCTCCACTCGGCTGAAGAAAGGACAAGCGCTCCCAGGGTGGAAATGTGCTGCTCTCATCCATGTTAGTAAATGTGTGGCACCTTCCTGGCGCTCCTGTGACCTGCCAGCAGTGACGGAGGATTCAAAGTGGCGTCTGTGTCCCCGTCAGCCGGGTCAAGCCCCGCTCGCTGGCGCTGGGCTCTGCCGGGAGCGTTGCTCTGGTTTGGCTGGGGATGAGGGACCCCGTTGGCAGCTGGGGGTGGAGGCAGTGAGCGCTGCCCCGGGGTGACGGGCACAGCGCAGTGACGGGGACGTTCTGAGCTGTAATGGCTTTTCTCAGCTGAAACAGCACTGGGAACAGGGGATAAAATTTGTGCCGTGTTAGCCCTGTGCTCGTGAAACAAGAGAGACCCCGCAGGGGCTGCCCTGGAGAAGCGTTTGGGGGTGATGTGTCCCCATGGGAGCAGTTGAGAGCGGCTCCTCCTGCCGCCCTGCTCGCTCACAGACACGTTTATCATTAGAGAGCAGCCTTTGCCAATGGCCTGTGATCCACGGGTGTTTCCTGCCCTCGAGGAGAGTCAGACGTGGCAGGAGAAGCTGTGCTCGATGCTAAATGCCCCCACTTCAGGGGTATTTGCTGGGGAGAAGCAATTAAAGGCATCGAGCAAAGAATACGAGGGGAAACCATCGACCGAACGGGCACAACGGAGCTCTTGCTCAGCACTGGCCCTGGGACCGAGCTGGTTTGTGGTGTTTTCTTTCAAACAACGCTTGATGTGATCCTCGGAGATGTGTGAGGGTCCTCGTCCCCATCTCCCCCCGCTGTCCTGGGGGTGCTGAGCTGCCCCCTTGCTCCTCACCCTCACTTCAGCTCAAACAGGGCCTTGCAAATCCTGTGCCACAGCCCTGGCCGTTCCCTGCCGTGCTCACTTCAGAGCCTTTAATTGCCGTAATCCTTCTCCGTTGGTAGTAATAAGGTGCTTGCTTATCACCAGGAGTTAATTCCGGTGCATTCAAGCTCTGTGTTTGGTTCTTTGGATTTGGGAGGCCCTTCCTGAAGCATTCATGTTGAACTAACAAATTTGTATTAATGCTTTCAAATGGAGATGAAAATGATGTGTTACCTCAGAGATGTCAGGCTTGATGAAACCAAAAATCCCACTGGTTCAACCTCTGCTCCTTCTGCTTTGTGTAGCCGAGCCTTAATGCGGTAATGATATTGCGGTACCCTCTGAGATGAATATAGAAACCCTAACTGGATTAGCGTGCCGAACGGTTTATTCCAGCTGGGCTTCCTTTGCTCACAGGAGCTGGGCTGAACTTCATTCATTAACGTGCTGCTAAAACAACTGAATGGGTCTGAAATGCAAGTTTGCTCTTTCTGTTTTCCCTCACCTGAGCAAGCACACAACGATTTCTTTCCTCCCATAGAGTAATCCAGACACAAATCCCGGGAGCAGCCAGGTTAATCTCTTGGCAGTTGAAGCTGGTCGATAGAGTCCAGTGGACGGGTGAGCACATTGGATTGGGTGCAGAGATAACCCAGCCCTGGTTCTCTTTATCCCTTAACGAAGGGATGGCTCATCAGCACTCTCGTGTTGAGGATCACCCCCCTGGGGCACAGCAGTTTGTGGGACACAGCTTTGGCTGCTGAGGCTGCAGCAGCTCTGGTGTCACACACGTGTGGTTGGGGACTGTGAGCAAACCTGAGACGCGTCCTTATAGAGCATATTGTGTTAATATAAGGAACTTGTTTGTTTCCTTGAGAGCTCGTCAATAACCCTTGCTTGTTAAGTGCCAAAACAGAGATACAGAAAGGTTCATTTCTGCAGGAGAAACCCAAGTTAAAGGTGACAGGGAAAACATGAGGGCTGCCGATGGAGCTGAAGGGATAAACACCAATGCCTGCCTCAACTCTCACCCTCTGCTCATCCACCATCCAACACAGCCTTTCCTGCAGGACGGGAGGAAGGAAAAAGGGTATCTTAGTGCTGGAGAGACACATGTGCTGAATCTCCTTCTGCAAATTCTCATTTTTTATAGTATCGGATACCGATAATGAAGCCTTTTGCTGGTTTAATAACAAGAATTCCTCCCGATGTCAGCAGCAGGGTTAGAACCAGTGGGGCCAATTAACTCCAGTTTTCCCATGACCTTTCAAGGCTGCACCGATGCACTTTGTGTGAACAGCCTGCACCAGCAGCCAGGATGGTGGCTGCTTCTTCGGGTTGGAAGCTAAAAAGGCTTTCCTTAAACAAATATGTGTGCAGAAGGGTCAGCAAAGCAGGAGGCCTGACACCAATGCAGGGGCTGGTGTTTGCCAGCTTTGCTCTGGTGCCCCTGGGTCTCCCCAGTCTGGCTGTGGACATGCTGGTTGTGAAGGTGCTGGTTGTGGAGATGCTGGGTTTGGAGATGCTGGGTTTGGAGATGCTGGTTTAGGAGATGCTGGGTTTGGAGATGCTGGGTTTGGAGATGCTGGTTGTGGAGATGCTGGTTGTGGAGATGCTGGGTTTGGTGATGCTGGGTTTGGTGATGCTGGGTTTGGTGATGCTGGTTTTGGAGATGCTGGTTGTGGAGATGCTGGTTTTGGAGATGCTGGTTTTGGAGATGCTGGGTTTGGTGAATCTGGTTTTGGAGATGCTGGTTTAGGAGATGCCAGTTCCCCTCAAAGTCCATCTCCCAGGCATTGTCCTGCAGGGAGCAGCCGCCTCGTGCTGTGTCTGTCCCCAAGGCCAAGCTCTGCTCCCACTCGGGGGCTTCAGCTCGGGGGGTTCAGCAAATCCTCAAGGTCCATCAGCGTCTGCTGGGGTGGGGTGGACACCCCCAGGACGCCCCCACCGCGGCCCAGCTCTGTCCTGTTTGTGTCACCGCTGCCTGTGCCGATTAATGAGGAGGCATTTTAGGGCAGAGCACTCGGGAACTGGTTTAATTACCAGGTTACAAGGTATTTGTGCTTAAATTAACTGCGGCTGCATTTTCCTCCCGTTACGTGACCTCAGTTAAAACCCCACTGAACAGAAGCGGCCGTGGCCTCATCCAGGATTAATAACCCTGGTCTACGTTGAAGGTCGCGGTGCTGTGCTCCGTGGGTGCATAAAATCCAGCACAGAGGATGTCCTTCCAGCACTTGTGTGCAGGGGACAGCGCGTAAACACGGCCATAAACTCACCGTAACATCGCACCGCTCAATGACAATATATCGCCTAATTACGGGAGGCTCAAAGACATCCTCAGCAAGAGATGAAGTGGAAATGTGGGTCTATGGGTGGATCCAGGACGAATCCTGAGGAGACTGGGTATCAGAAGTGGGTATTAATGAGTGGCGCAGAAATAAGGACTTGAGGAAAATCAGCTGTAAAAAGATGGGGAAGAGGGGTTGTCTGGATAACTAGGAAACGGCTAAAACAACAGTCCAAGAGGGACACATAAAGCTGGAAATTGGGTAATAAATCTCTGCCCTCATCAAAGAAGAGACAGTTCTATTGGAAAATAAAAATAACACTCTCGAACACAACAAAGTGGAATTTATAGTCCAATTAAAAATGCACGACTGAAACAAGAATACCTCAAATACTTTTTTTCCTACTTTAGGTGGAATACAGTGAGAACACGGCATTTTGGGGGGGGAAGATCATTGGAAACGACAAGAAAATGATAGCTTGACGTGTGGTTGGTTTCAGAGCTCTCTGTGCCTCGGAGCTGCTGGGGATGTGACTGGGGACGGGGCCAGGCCGAGCCCTGTTCCCGCAGTGGGGTCTGCAGGGGGCTGTGATGGGGTCAGAAGCAGCCCCCCCTAATTACAGAGACCACAGAGACCTCTTTGAGCACCCAATAAACCAGGAGTGCAGGGTTGAGGAGTTCCTGGCTCCCAGAGAACAGGGGAGAGGGGCAGAAACACCGATGTGCTGCCCAGGGAGGATGTGTCCCTCTTGGTCAGAGAGGGGGGTCCTGAGGGTGTTTTGGTGGGGACAGAGCATCCTTGCGTCCGTGGAGGGAGGGCGAGAGGAAAGCAAACGCCATCATCACCACAAACGCTCCCGAAAACGCAGAGCAGCTTTTGCATGAGCAACACGAGCCGCAATAGCCACACAAACCATCTGGAGCTCCCCGCGGGGATTCAATAAACTTCCCCAAATTGCTTTAGACATTTTCCACTCTCTCCGCTCATTTTATGTGCAGAGTTCAGCGAGACACCGTTTCCTATTTGGACACCCCTTGTCACTTATATTTGGGTCGTTTTTCTTCTCTTGGCCGGTGCTTTGTTCCTATGGCTCTGGAGGCTCTGGTGCCCTTCCCAGCACCAGCTCTGGGTGCAGCGGGGCCACGCACCTCGGTGCAGGTCATTGCCCAGGGATAGGGCACAGCATTGCACAGGGACACGGAGCAGCATTGCCCTGGGACAGGGACAGCATTGCCCAGGGGATAGGTCACAGCATTGCCCCAGGAATAAAGCACAGCGTTTCCTTAGGGACACAGAGCAGCATTGCCACAGGGACAGGGTACAGCATTGCCTTAGGGACATGGCAGAGCATTGCACAGGGACACAGAGCAGCATTGCCCCAGGAATAGGGACTGCATTGCACAGGGACTGCATTGCCATAGGGACAGGGACAGCATTGCCCAGGGACATGGGCAGAACTGCACGGGGACACGGAGCAGCATTGCCATAGGGATAGGGCACAGCATTGCACAAGGACACGGAGCAGCATTGTGTAGGGACAGGGACACAACACAGGGACACAGTGCAGCATTGCCACAGGGACAGGGACAGCATTGTCCCAAGGACATGGAGCAGCATTGCCATAGGAACACGGTGCAGCATTGCACGGGGACACGGAGCAGCATTGCCATAAGGACATGGAGCAGCATTGCCATAAGGACATGGAGCAGCATTGCCCAGGGACAGCATTGCCCAGAGCCACGGCCGCTGTCCCCGTTCCCCTCACATCGCGGCTGTGGTGTCCCCTGCTCCCCAGCAGGTCCCGTCCTGCGGCGCAGCAGCGGTGCCAGCAGCAGCGGCTGGTGCCCAGGTTCCTGTGTGCAGCTCATCGGGACTCAGACCCCAGCCACGCACGCTCCAGCAGCGAGTGCTGGTACCAAAATAAGCACGGGCCCGGTGATTGCCTTTGTCTGCTTTTGCGAACAGATGCTCCATTGTTTACTGAGTCTGTTCCCTAAATCCACTGACACACACACACAGTGCGTGGTGTTTTGGATCTGCAGGTGCTCTTGCGTCTTCGTTTTTCAAGAGCACTCTTTAAAATGCCATCGGATGTGTTTTGCCAGAGGGGCTCTGTTTCCCAGCCCTGTCTAAAGGCAGATCCCACCACAGCCTCTGTGCGTCCATCGCAGCATCCCCCAGCGATGCTCAGCGAATGAGAAACTTCACTGCGCTGGAGCTGACCCTGGCTCCGTCTGGTCGTGTTCTACTATGATATGAAAATAATTAACGGTCATTAATTGCTGATCGTGCCGTCTCACAAGGTAGATCCTGCACGCATAGGAGGTTGCCCAGTGCTCTCTGCTCTGTGCCAAATAGCTACTTCTGGTGCTTTACAGACTTCATTTGCTCAAATGCAGCTCTTCTGTGAATGTAAGAGCCCGCGATGGTAAAATTGCCTTGCGTCAGACCTTCTGTCCCGTGGCTGTTTGCAGACACTGTGCATAGATGGCAGATTCATTAAAAACATCAATTTTGTATGGGGAATATTCTGCAGTACTGTGCCTACCGCGGTTGTTAGGCACTTGTTGGATGGAAAGGACCCCTGCCTGATCTCCGTGCTGCCTGTGGCATTTTCCAATCTCAGCCCTGTCCCGTCTGCCGGTGTTGCAGAGTGTCCTGAATAAGGGGATTTGGTGGAGCTCTGCAATACTCAGCAATTTCGGCTCCTGGGGATACGGAGGAGCAATTTCCCTCATGCTCCTGTCATTTCAGGTCTCATTTCTGAAGAAACTTAAAGGAAAACTCAGCCCAAATTACTCTGTATTTGCCTCCCATCAGAGCAGAGCCGCACGACAGCTTTTACTTCATTTCTGCATGAACCCCCCCTGTCTCAGCCCAGTACTTTTGTACACAAGCAGCACTGACCCAGCCGCTCTGTGCTGCTGATGCCAAATCTGGGTTTGTTCTGCTCCCAAAATAATAAGAGAGCAGATTTTCTGAGCGTCTTGGTGACAGACATCGTTTCCCATCGTTCTTCAAAGGAAAAAGCGCCTTTTTTCCGACCTCGCTGGGGTCACTTGGGCTGCGGCACAACAACGCTGCGTGGCTTTCAACAGCGTTTTCAATTAACACCAAAACCTAATGAGAATTCGTAATCGCAGGTACTGGACTGCCACGGGGCTGATAGGAGCCAGGCTTCAAATGCAGTGTTTCCAGAAACGCAGCTAAAAAAGGCTTTTTATGCATTTTGGTCTGATAAGTGCATTTCCAGTTGTGTTTCGCCAAGGGGACAATATTCAGTTAAATCTTGCAGGAGGAGAAGCCACTTTGCCCCATAAGGTCCCCCAAAATCTGAAGCCAGACGTGACCTGAGCCACGCAGGCCCCTCCAATGCACCCCGCAGTTTCTGTGCCCCTTCACACCCCCCCAGTGCCTTTTCCCGTCACTTTGTGCCCATTTTGGGGCTCCGCTCGGCTCTGCCTCCATTCATGCTAACACCGAAATCCCCCAGTGAATGGGCGCCGCGTCACCCGAATCCCAAACCCTCTCGCAGGACGAAGCCAGATTTATTTGACAACTGTTTTCCATGAAAATGTGTTGCGAGGCATTTCGTTAGTGCCGCTGCTAAACGCTTCGTTAATTGACTTCCCATGGGCTCTGCCAAGCTCGCATTCACTGCTCCTTCCCCTCCTCTCCTAACGCCGCAGTCCCCCCGGTTTTGGGAATTCCCCATCTCACACACTCTTGGTCATTGCTCAGTGTCAGCCTTGGCCATCACCAGGGCAGCTTCTTGGGGTCTGGTGTCCCCGCACACTGCAGCCCCGGTCCCCCCTTGGTTACCAAGGGAGACAAAGACCCCTCAGCATCGCTGCTGGTACAGAGCCCGCCCTGCTGGTCCTGTAACGATCAGAAAATGTGTGTTAATCCTTTCTGCACGTTGCTTTTGCACTGTGAACAACAATTACATCATATTCATCCAGTGATGTCCTATTGATTTATCAGCATTTCGTAGGGTTTCACCCATTCTCCTCTACCTCGCTAACCATGGGTATTTTACTAGGACATCTTTGGATTTTTCTTATAAATTCCCTACTTTGCACAACTCCCAATTTATCTTTATTGCCACCGATTTCGTATTTTTCCTTTATGCTTTTTTTTGTGTTTTCTTTCTGGCTTTTAATTTTACTGCTGGCTTCAGTTCAGCAATAAACAGGGATGGGCTCCTCGCCAGAGCCGCCTCCTTCTCCAGTTTGCCAAAGAAAATCTGTCCCTGTCTTCTGGTAAATTCTCGGACGCCGCCTGGTCACGGTGCCCCCCTCCCATGGGTGAGGGTGAGTGGGGGCTCCCCAGGAGCTGCCCCCCAGGCTCTGGTGCTGGCACTGGGTGAGCAGGAGCCCAAAGGTCCTGGAAGGGCCTAGAAAGGTCCTCGTCTTTCCAGGTCCTTGCTGTGGGGGCTGCGATGCACCCCCCGACTTCCTGCAAAAGCGTCTGTTAGGGCCTGATTTCTCCTCTTTCAAACCAGGATGCCTGTGGCATTTCCCGCTGTTTACTGGGAGCTGCAGAAAGCTTTTCAACAACCGTGGGGAATTCAAAGTACTGGGATTTAAAGGCAGCGGTCGCGGGGGTCTCGATGTGCTGGGCTAAGAGAAGGCTCCATTTTCCCTGCTCTGCGAGCCCACTCCAGCAGAGCTGTTGTGAGCAGCGCTCGGTTCCTGGAACCTCAGGCACAGGCCGAGATTGCCGTATTTTAAGACATAATGAAAAAGGTAATTTTCCCAGCCTCCCTGCAATCTTCATCATCGGGGAGGTATTTTGTGCAATTTTCCGTCCTAGCTATTACTGTGCTCCCAGAGATGATAGCGTGCTGCTGTGCTGCCGGGGGCTCTTTGAACCCTGCGATGCCTTGGGCCCCCAGTACAGAAGGGAAGGGTGAGCACAGCCGTGTGGGTGTAAAACCCCGCACTGGGGGTACCGCATGGCCTCCAGCAGCCGCTCTGGTACCCAGATCTGGATCTCTGCTCACCGGAGGAGCTTAAAAACCCAGAGATCAAAGGTGAATGAACCCCTCGGATGTGCTGGCACACAGAGCACATGGCTGTGAGAGGGACAGCCACGCGTCCCTGGTGATGTGCCATGGCCTGTCACTGTTCTGAGGTGCTTCAGGGGAGAAGTCCCCAGCACCGAAATGATGATGGTCATAGTAATTTTGGCAGGATTAGTGGCTACTCAATGAAAGGGACACGAGGTTCCTATGACAGTCAGCGCATCGGCCTTTGAAAACATGAAGGGACTTGGAAGAGCTTTGAGATTGCTGGGTTTGCTGGCACCGAGGGCAGGGGGCGCAGAGCAGGAGTTGGGGGGGACAGGGGCTGCAGCCAGGGGACAGCTCTGAGGGGCACAAAGCTCCATGGGGCGTTGAACCCTGCTCTGCGTGGGTCGGGCAGGCACAGGAGCGAGGTTGTGGCTGCAGCTGAGCCCCCCACAGCTGAGCCCAT
>NW_010183540.1:0-10746 GCF_000695765.1 Mesitornis unicolor
ATTCCCCAATTTATACTGGAACCTGGGGTAGACTCAGTCACTTCTGGAGGTGTTTGTAATCAAAGTGGTGCGCTGCAACCCAGCCATAACCATTGAGTTACGTATACATCGAGAGAGAGGGATTGCATCAGTAAGATGTTTTCCTGCTGCTCAGCAAAGTATTTATATGAAGCAGCAATTGTATTATTTTGGTGTTTTAATTTATTTTCTGAACTTTTGCTGCTGAAGGCTTTGTGGCAGCTCAGGCTGTGGAGGCCACTTACCAAGTAAGCTCTAGAAGAGCATCCTCGTATGTGTAATTGTATGAGATCATAGGAATTTTATAGGAATTATTATAGGAATCCATGCACAGAAAAGATTTTATTGGAAAATCGCTGTAGTGATGAGGAAAATCCAATAGAGTTCAGTGGTGCAGCGTGGGGCTGAAGGGTTGGAGCATGGAGGTGTGTGAGAAAGGGGTCAGTGGGATTTTGTCTGCGGTGTCCTCAGGGGGAGGCTGGAGCCGGTGTCCTGGTCTGATCTGGTTTCAGTCCACATGGTGCACCCTGTAATATGGATCAGGAGAAGGTGTGACCTCATCACCTCTGTCTGAAACATCTGTCTTGGTTCTGTGCTCCGCTGCGGTCTGAAGCGAAGGGCGCTGTGAAATCTTAGAGGAATGGAAAAGGGGGGGAATGGTTCCAAATATTCAGGGGAAAAAACCCTTTTCTAATAATTCCACATCATATCCAGTGACTGGATCAAACCAGAATGAAAATAGGTTTGTTTGTGGAGGGGATTATTTACAAACCTATGGCACAGGCTTAAAGCAGCTCTTTTAACATCGAGTTTTTGTCCTTACCTCCCTGATCATTATGGAGATATTCACACCTTGCTTTTCGGGGAAGGCACCACATTTCTTTAAGGTCCAATTTAATCTCTAAGCCGAGCACGATTTTCAGTTTTACAGACAAAAACCTGTTGACATTAGCTCGGCCTCTGCTCACTTTCATGCGTTTTGCAGATGTCATTTTACTGGGAAAGAAACTGTTTAATATATTTTCTGAATATGGATTTGAGTTGCCTTTACTAAGGCTAAGAAACCGCAGTTTCCATCAGTATTAACAAATCTAATAAAAATATATTAACCAAAAGAGAAGAAGGAACTATTTTAATTTTTATATAATGCATCTAATTAAAAAGTTCTAGAATTAAAAATACAAAAAGTCTTCATTCAAGTTCCTCGGTGAAGAATTAATACAACACAGGAGGGTTTTTTTTTTCCTATGCCTGATGTTTTAGCAGTAGAGGGCAGTAGTATTAAGATGATTCTCGGTTCCTTGCTCGGCGAAAGCGTGAAGAAAGGAGGAGGAAATGTGAAGTGCGAGCGATGCCATCAGCCTGGCGAAGCGCGGCACCGCGGGGACGGAGGCGCATTCCCAGCGTGAGTCTTTGTGCGCGGGTTGTGCCGTCGGGGCCGTGTGTGCAAGTGGGAGAGAGGAGCGAGACCCCGACGTCTGCGCCAGCTGCTGCGGGAGACGGAGAGAGGCGTTTGCTGCTTCCCGCATCTGCTTTGAATAACGCGCACGGAGAAGCAAACAGGGTGGTTAGAAGGAAAACAACAACATTAAAACCCCGTATATAGTTCGGCTGGAACTTAAAAACTGCTTGTATGGCTTTGAAAAGTTACAGTTTCATTTATCAGTTGTTCTTTCTAACTGATACTTCTTCAGTCATAGGTTGTACTGAAGCCTTGCAGGTCTGGTCTGCTTTTAGCTGCAAACAGGGATAGTTTCAAAACAAAACGTCCTTTATGCAGGTTTCATGTAGAAGCACAACGTATTTCTTGGTAAAGTAAGATTCCTTATAATGCTTAAGCGTGAGCATTTCAGTTACAAGATTTTTAAATTATTTTCTTTAACTTTAAGGTAGCATTTTCTGCAGATACACTCTTTAATTTAGCATCCCATAGAAAAGGTGTTCTCCACTTTGTTCTTCAAAGCAGGTCCTCAAAACCCCTCACTATTCATTTTCATTCTGAAAACTTAGTTTGCTGGAGAAGGTTGTCTTGTAGCAAATTAAACTTAGTTTGCTAGAGAGGATCGTCTTTTAGCAAATGAAAATTGAGACATTTAAAGTAGTTAAAAGTAGTTAAGTATTAAAACTTGCAGATGTTTATGGATTTAAAAAGAAAAAAAAGCTTGGGGGGAAAAACCCTACTGCTTTGGTGATCAGTAACGTGCAAAATGTCTCCAGGAAAATGGATATAAGGAAAACTAACATATTTGTGTTATGAAGTATGTGTAACTAAAGAAGTAGCTGTAGTAAACAGTGTTAGGTGCAGTTTAACTGCAGAATTTAAGGTTTGCACATTGGTTACTCCAGGTTATTGCATCTGATACTACAACAGAACGCTTCTGCCCCAGCATGAGGAGACCGTACTGGGGAAATGCAGCCCTCAATGGTGGTCATCAGAACATGAAAAACAGGGAGAAACCACGGAAGGGGGACTGCTGTGTAAGAGATCTTGATGGGAAAATACACTCTCTGTAGTTACACAACTAATTCTGGTATTTAATTGCAAATGCCATACGTTTTTTACTACGTCACGTAATTTATCCACTTGAGGAAGATGATGAGTGATTTAGAAGGTCACTGAAACTCAGCAGGCTCTGCTCTATAAACGACTTAATGTTTTTGAAGAGCACCTGTGGTGCAAATTCGAGGATTCTCCATCCTTTCGTTCAGACTTAAATCCTAACACAGTTGTGGTGGCAGGACCAGGAATTGGTACTGGTTCGTTGTGTCCCGTTGTCCTTCTGTCCCTGTTAGTTATGGGAAATTTGGGAAACAAGTGATTGGATGGCTCAGTTCACTACTAGAAAGTAGCTTCGATTTTTATTTTTATAGGTTTAAATTTCAAACCGTGTAAAATATTTTCTTGGTTTTCTTTCAAGAATGGAAAACCTGAATATTTGGCTGGCACATTTTTAATCTTCTGTTACTTACCAAGTGATTAATAGGGGGTTTTTATTATTCTTTTTAGATTTAAGGTAAAGAAAAAAGTCTCAATTTTGTTTTGCTTTGAGTTTCACTGCATTAACCTGACCACATCCAGTAAATTTTGTCACTTTTTTATCACTTAAAGACTTATTGTTATAACTCTTAAAGCAAGATGTGTTTAAAAGGGGGTGGGATGGACAACGCAGACAAATTTGGAGCAGTGTCCAGAACAGGAATACCCAGTTGCTGGAACTGGATCCTGCACTGGGTCAAGAGGAAAAACGTCTTTTTTCCAGCAGCGTGGCCCATTCTCAACTGCAAGAATTGTCACCCCTGGCTGCCAGCAATACCTCAACATTTTCCACTCTAAAACACATTTATGACTGTATTTTCTGTTCCAAGATGTAGCAGGTATACATTGGCACTCCCTTGAAGTCGTTCAGCCCTCTTCAGATTGGACTTTAGTTCATTCATCCCATGGATAAATATTTCCCCGTTTTCAGGGACTTCTGGAGCCTTTGCTTCTTTCCCAAATGTTATTGAAGTTGATGTGAAATCAATGAAAGAGCAAAGAGAAAACGAATCCCTGCCCTGGCGTATGCAGAAAATGTACAGCTCTGCTTTCTGGGAGATTTTATTTGGTTGTAGCAAGTAGTGGTTGGCACCATTTCCCAGCCTTTTCAATACTTCACTGAAATTAGCTATCTGAATGCTGCTAAGAGAAAATAATAGCTTAGGTGCGTTTACTTTATGATATCTCCAGCTATTGGAAAACATCAGTCGCTGGCTGATCCTGAGTGCTGGGTTACATTGGATCCTTGTAATCAACCTTGAGTAGGGACCCATTAAAAGACTCTTTGCAAAAATAGCAAATATTTTTGCATTTTCTTCTCTCAACTTTAAAAGCAGCTTTTTCTACAGTGTATATAATAATAATAACATAATTAATAATAATAAAAGGCAACGTCTTTCTGTAAGAAATAACTGTTACACATTTGTGCCCTTAATGCACAAATGAACTGCTCTGTGGTGAAGTTTTCATCTAAATGTCATAGAGGGGAGGAAAATGTTCTTTGTGGGGCTTTCCAGATAAATGCATCCAAATAGGTTGTACGTGTGGGAAAGGAGGGAAACAGGGAAGAAAGAAACAGGGTTAAGTTTATTGGGAGTGAAAGAAAGGAGTTGCTGCTCTGGAGATAAAGCAAATACTAAGTGCTTTTAGTGTACTTAGGGTTTGGGGTGTGGATATTTTATGTTGTAGTCTATCAAAGGTCATTGGTGGTGGTTGCTCATCTGCAGTTCAGCGCCTGCTTTAAAATGGGAGCTTAGGAAATCATGGGTATGACTGCTCCCTGTCTGCAGTAAATTCCCTGATGCTCATGGGGTGCACGGCACTGGGCCCTGGTTGATACAGCTAATTTTGTTGTGATAATTGGTAAAAGGATGAGCATCCTCAGTCCGTAGAGCTTCTTGCAAAAGATTTTGTTTTTAATTCCTCCTCAGCCACTTCATAATTGTTATTTACTGGCACTTGCTCTGCTTTATATGAAGTCCTTGATCCTGTCTTGTGGACGGCTGTGGTGGCAAGAACTTTAATTTTATGTGATAATTCCGTATCTCATCCAGGATCTTAGCACAGCACCTAAGAGAGAACATGAAAGAAAGTTGGCAGTTGCCTTTCAAGTCAACTTAGGAAGTTTTCCCCCATCTCCTCATTATCATTAATTACCATGCATCAACAGCCACACAGTGTTTTGTCTTAAGTTGGGACCCAGCCCACCTTTACGTGCTGAGAAAAAGAAGAAATCTCTGCTGAAGGCAAAGTAAGCAAAGTCTCCAGCAGCAAATTCTCATATTTATGGCTTTTATTTCTCAGTCACTTCAGCTGTTGGCAGAGTACAGCAATAAAGAAATAGCTTCCCATTAATAACAGAGGATTCGAATTTGACCCTGCTTTCATGCTTCATTTCAGTGACGCAGGTAAAGATTTGTTTTGGGAGCACACAGTAAATTCCAGCAGATACTTGGCTGTAAGCACACAATCTAATGTCTGTGTTTTAAACACAGTTTTTCCCTAGCGCTTCTCAGGATTTAGACATTATGTCACGCAACTATTCCTGTCTCCTGTTCAGGAGCCCCAGTTCCCCATACAACGTCTCCCTTAATGACCTGCGAAGTCTTGTGCCGATACCTTTCTCAGTCACAAACTTGATTTTTCCTTGGCTTGCTGAGCAGAAGTAGTCAAATATACAGAGATACTTTAATATCACCTTTATTTTAATACTGATACGTAGTAGGATTTTATTTTTTTTAATTACTTGTTCCATTTTTAAATACGTTTGGCTGGTGGGAAGAACTAACGAAGGCGATTTGTTAATCTCTTATAGGTACTTTCTGCACTGCAGTCCCTGAGCGACAGAGTCCGCGGTGATCTGTGGTGGTTGTAAAGCAAGGCTGTTTAATGAAGGGTTTGGAAAAGGATAATATTTTCTGTCATCCTTTTTTTTTTCTGGTAGTTTTCTCCTAAGAGGGGTGGGTTGTGCCATTAAAATTCCATTCAAGCAGACGGGAGCATTTATAATGCTCCGAAGAATATGTTCTCTGTTTTGGAGTATATTATGTTCTTTATTCACCCAAATCTTGTTTTAATATTGCTGTAAACTTAATAAGAAGAGATGAGATATGAAGTGATAATCTTTTAAATATAAGGAAAAATAATTTTCTCCACCTTCATAGGAGGCATAGGTCTAAGCTGTCTCTTATTAGAGGCTTTGGTAATAAAAATCTCTGCTTGTAGAATAGCAGTCATCACAAAGCTATCTGGCAGTGCTAATCTAGAGAAATCATTTCTTTTTTGTTTTGTTTGGGTTTTTTTAGTGCTCTTCATTTATGATTTTTCTCATCATGTGATACGAGTCCCGTCTCCGTGCTTCAGATTTGCCCTTATCCCATCGCTGTCGTGCTTTGTGTGCTCTGATAGCTTAAACATTCGGGATGCCTCTAGCATCAGAAATCACTGTCCCCCCCTTCCCAATTCCAGCCCAAGAAGGATTTGGGGAATGGGGTTGGTGCAATTGGGTTGTCAATGCCCGTGATGGGTTGATACTGGATTTATTCTGATGTTAATGTCCTTGGCTGGATACCAGCTCCTTGCTGCTGGCAGGCCCTGGTGATTGCTGCAACGCCGAGAGATCCCGTTTCACCCTGATGAAACACAAAGTGTGTGCATGTGTAGGTGCTGTCAGGTCATTAAACAGCAAATACAGAGCTCAGGCCGTTAACTTAATTAATCTGTCTGCTACATTAAGTGCGACAGTAAATCTGGATGACTTAAACCTGTTTCCAGATTTCCGTGTTGTCTGCCTAGGTTAAATATCAGTGGGAATTTGGGGTGTTTTACAAGCGGTGGTCGTGACTTCGGAAGTCTTTTGGGAGTAATTTAAATACGTGGAGATGGGAAACAGCTCCCCTTTTTTGTCTCCTTGCCATTCAAACAGTTGCTCTGTGCCAAGTTCGGTCACAAAAACGATCCCTGTCACCAATTAAACCGCGGTGGCTGATTGCAAATGAAGAAGGAGCTTATCCTTTTAGAAGGAAACCTGGATGATACAGACAGTTTTCAGGGTTTAAACAAGATAATGTTAAACACAGTGACCACCTGATGACCTCTATGTCTGTTGTTCAAGTATTTAACTTTTTCTGTAGTTCTAATGTATTTTCAGTCCAGTTTTCCAGAGCCCTTAAAGCATTTCAAACTAGCTGAGCAGATACCAAATAAATTGAAGAAGGATGATCAGAAAGCTTAATTTTGTGATTTGTGTGCTGGCTTGGAACAAACTGTGTAGGATGCCATGTAGTTCAGTGTATTTTTTAATAGTTGAGGTGTGTTTCTATTTCAATATGTACCTTAAAAAAATTACAAGTTGAACACTTTGCTCATTTTAGGCACTGAAATCCCACACCAACGGCGCGGTTTTCGGTTCCGATCTCAGATGCTTTTTTAATTATCTATGTTAAATTAACTTTATTCAAAGTACATCTCTCTTACTGTGAGTAACACTTGGAAAGCGTGTTTGGAAACTCATCCGCTGTAGCTTTTGCCGTAGCCATTTCTTTAGTGTTCTGTGAACAAAATTATTCTTTGTGGAACAAATACTTGAAATTATAAACGTGCTTCATTTTATTGGATCCGGTCTGCTGGGATTAATTGTTGTCTATTGGCTCCATCAATTATTCAGCAAGAGCCATCAGTTCCTGACTGCTCTGGAAGCAAAAAGCAGCCCTGGTTTGATGCAGATACTCGTTTTCTTTGATAGAAACTCTGGGCTCCAACCAGGGTTGAGCTATGAATGAAGCTGTTTGCTAAATGGCTTCGTGTTTTTACAGCTATTTTTATTCCTGAAATGTGTCATTCCATGCTTCTGGAATGTTGCTAAATATTTGTCTTCAACAGCAGAAGTGTTACAGGGTTCACCAGGAGGAAGTGTTCGAACTAAGTTATTTATCATCTTAGCCTGATTATTGTCATTAACTGTTTCGTTATACAGCTCATAATGACACTGCGAGTGAGGGATCTCCACCCCGTGGTGATGACACGTAATGACACCGCAAGTGAGGGATCTCCACCCCGTGGTGATGACACAGAAAAGGTCCGGTCTTCAAATTCAGCCCAACTGAAACGTATTTTGTGTATGGTTTCAAAGACCTGTGTTGGGAGGGGTTTTGAGTTTTTCTCAAATATTACAGTATTTTGCATCAATAGCAGTAGGAGGACAATGGTCTGCAGTTCAAGGATAGACGGGCATTGGCTATGAAGTGTGAAGAAAGGAGATGTCCATGGAAAGAGGAAAAAGGTATAAGACTGAAGCAGAGACTGTGCTCTGAGTAATAGCGAGCTTGTTTCAACAGTGGCACAGTGACTTTTGCCGTTGGCTTTGGCAGGATCACGTTTTCCTTCAAGGTAACTTGGGTTTACAATAGGTTGATGCGTAAGAAAAGACCTTGTCAGATGGTAGAAATGGGTTGTAAACGCACAGAAAGTGAACGTGTCCCGGTGTTGCATACAGAGCTATGCCAAAATTCAATCGTGAAGATAAAATGTTAAATTTTTGCTATGATGTTACTCCATGTGTGTCTTACACAGCTGTGTGCCAACGGGTTGCATTTTGGTGTGAACCCAAATTTAAGTCTCCTACAGGAACGACAATTCTGTCTGTCTGTGCGCTAGCAGGGAGCGGGACACTGATCTTCAAAGGCGTGAGGTAAAATACCAAACAATTTTACTTTATGGTGTGTGTTCTTCATGGCGATGTGTCAGAGAGAGACACTATCTGAAACCTGAAGAAAGGAGTGATCAGTGCATCATCTGTTCTGAATTAAACGAAATATGACTTGACTTGCGTAATGGGAATGGATCTGTCAGAAACATTTGTCATTGGCCTCATTCGTTTCCAAGCGATGCTAACGTGTGCCGTTATTTGGAGGCCGTTTTGTCCAACACTGAACACTCTTGACAGGAACAAAAATCACTCGTGAGTTTCATGATTTTATGTGACCATTTGCCAAAAATGGGAGCAGATGCCTCTTCTTCCATGGAGGCTTTCTAGATTAAGGTGATCCTCATTTGAGTCCGTGTGTGTGTGTGTATGTGTGTATGTATATGTCTGTATGTGTGTGTATATGTATATGTATATATATGTATGCATATGTATATGTATATGTATATGTATAAGTAGTAGTTGAGAAGATCCAGAATTCTGAGTGACTGACCTAGCAAAGGGTAACTAAAACTGCTCAGGGGGCACTTTCTTCTGTTCTTATAGAAAAGACCATTATACAGGAACATTTACTCATTAGAAATACTCCTTTCTTTTGGGAAAATTTAATGTAGATCACTTGCTTTGAAGAATGCAAGTCTTGGCTTACCAATACCGGTGACTCTCTGGAGTTATTTTATTGAATATACACGGATGCTTTAGTTTTCCATGAGTTGAACAGTATCTTTTTCATTATTATGGAAGATAGTGGACTATACTCAGAGACTGCTGTCAGACTTGATTTTTAGAAAATCTCTTGCTGACTTTTAAAAGAGCAGAATTTTGTCTCGCTGGTGATAGTGTAGATTGAGACTGACGTGGTTAATGGGAAAGGAATGACACCCTTACAGAGTAAGGGCCTCTGAAGTTGGAATTGGGCCCTCTTTTTCTCTGGACACACGCACAGATATATATATTTATATATATATTTAATAGTAACACAACACATTTAATAGTTCCTAACACTGCTAGAAGCCACAATTAAACATCACTAAATTTTAACTGCATGCTAATTCCATATCACTTGATTTTCTGGAAAGCTCCAGTGAAAACCTGCAGCAAAGCTGACAGAGGAATAAAACAATTCCTAGAATGCTGCAAAATAACTGACCGAATGGACAGCATCGCTGCTCTTCATTTCATTGCCAGCAGCGGCGCTGCCTAACATCACGTTAATTTTGCTCCTGCAGCACTTTGGGATGCGCACTCATGCTATGGCGAGCGTTGGTTGAGGCTGGGATGCAACAGTCCCTGTTTTTAACAGGGGTTTAATCTCATTTCCTGTTCCCTCGCATCAGACTAAGCCAGATTGTTTCGTAAGTATTTATAGTTGGTTTTAGAATTCTTTCCCTGCTTGAAATATTAAGTAAGAAAGCTTTTCCTTTCAGCCTCTATCTAAAAGATAAATACTTATATTTTTTATAACTTTATTGTTTAAAACAGGGAAGTACAGTCCATAAAGAAAATCATGCTATTTGAATTATCCCCTGAATGTGAATGGTATCTCTTTAAGTCTGCTTTGCTTAGCCCATGAAAACACAACTGAGCAGCTGGTGGTTCTCCCCACCTCCAGCTCTGTCCTGGCACATGGCACCCAGCAGCTCCTGTTCCCAGCATTTCAGACACTAATGACCAAGAAAAGTACTTAAAAATCACCGACTTCAGCCCTTGTGGTTAATTGCTTTGGTTTTTATTAGTCAGGCCTTGATGTCAATGCAAGAATTGACATTTATTTTGAATTTTTCCTAAATTGGTACAAATGTCATATTAATTCCAAATGTTGAATTCGTGGAGAATTGAATTCATGTTTTTCATTTCAAGTACAGCGTTTTGTTAAAATGAGAGATTGATTTGTCATCTCTTTGCATTCTTGCTGTAGTTGCTATTAAAGCAGAAATGGGTGCAAAATGTTTGAATGACACAAAAATCGTGGCTTTTCTCAAACCCCAGTGCAGAAATCAAAAGCTGAAAAATCCCCAGGCTCCCTCTGTCCTGATTTGGAAAGATCTTTCTGTGTTTACTTCGGTGAGAAAAATGAATGTGATAAGCAGTAAAAGTAGGGAAATATGGGAGTAAAAGTACGTGCTTTCAGTATTCAAGCTGAGATATCTGAAGATGAAATGTTTTTATGAGGGGAAAAAGAAAACTAATAGTTGTTTTCCGTGTCAAAAAATGATGACAAATCCAATCTGCTTTAGAATTCTCTTTTTAAGGAGTATGAATTTAGGCAATAATCAGAGTGATCGCTGCCTCCCGTGCGGCTCTGATGTGTTTAGTTTTATGGTCCATTAATTTTTATGGTCCATACGACCCCATCAGTGTTGTTGTCGATAGCATCGCGCTGGAAGGAACCGTTTGTGCCAGGCTGCGTGAGCAGCAAGAGCTCATCTTTAAAGGGGGTTGTGTTAAATTTTGCTACCATACAGAATCACAGAATATGAGGAGTTGG
>NW_010183541.1:0-34210 GCF_000695765.1 Mesitornis unicolor
TATATATATATATATACATATATATATTCTCCCATATCAGGTGACTACGGCTGTCTCCTGGGTACAACAGCGCAGTCCAGCTGTGAGGTCTATGCTAATGATTTGGTAAAACACAAACACACTCTTTATAGGAATTTTTATAGGAATTGCCAATATATATGACTGATCCCTCAGCGGAAGATCTGAGGAATAAAATCTATCTTGCTTAACAGCTGATAGCACCTAGCATGTTAAAGCATACACAAGGAGTTAAACAGAACTTCAAAGTGTGTATGGAGAAAAACAACCAGTGTAATTGTCCATCTGTTGATAGAAAGACTTGGAAAGTCTTAAACTGCTGACAGGACAGTTAATGAATAGTCATCTGCTTACTATTATTTCAGGTCTTTATCTTTTCCTCTGCTGTAGGAAGATGTCATGCATGAGTGTCTCGTTTCTTTTTTTTTTTATTTCCCCCCCTGCTACCATTAGGCAATTTCTAATCTGTTATCCCAAACTTCAGCCTATTGACGCCAGAGGATGACTTGTTTCAGTGGAAATAAACCCTCGCCCTTCAAAACAAAAAGACGTTATAGGGTGTGATACAAGAACAAGATTGCAGAATATTACTGTAGCATCAAAGGCTAAGAAATTTTGGCAAGAGCACTACCTACCTGTGCTTGCGAAAACAGTGAGTTCAATTAATGTGATACAAGCAAATACCACCACACAAACATCCATCTTGCAAAAGTTTTCTGTATAGATATGGTGAATCTATTACCACTATTTGTGTACTGTACACTGTGGCATCACCCAAAACTTGCTAGGCACGTAGTCAGGTATAGTCTGTGCTCAGACAGTTTCAACACTGGTGACAGATATGGTACGACAATAGAGATCTAGAACAACAAGTGGAGGAAACAGCAGAATGGGAAGAACAAAGACACAAAAAGAAGGTCAGGCAGTTATATGGGTCTTTGTGGAGACACCTTGTTCCTTAGTATATACAATATTTCTAGAGTATTTATCATGGTTGTAAGATGCTTAGTTTATCATGACCAAGGCTGTTTAGATGTGACTTGGAGTGAGTTGTCAAAACCAGACAGTGGGAAAGGAGATTACAGAACAATCAACTAGTGAAGACAACCAAATACGAGAGCTTCAACTGCAGGGCTTTGTGTCAGACAAGGCAGAGCACCTACTTTACTCTGGGTCACCAACATCACAGGTACATGACCTAGCCACTGGCTATGGACTCTTCCACAATGGCACTTTTTCTCTTTCTCTCTCTCTCTTTCTTTCTCTCTTTCTGTATTTCTTCCACTCCTGAATTTGCCATCCAGAGCCTTTACAATGCTTCCTAAATCAAATTCTTTCTTTTCACCAGTTTCTTTCTGTACAAGCTTAAGTTCAAGCTTCATATTCAAGTATACTTTTCCACAGGTTCAGAGAGCATTGTATGTGTACTGTATGCATTTAGGTTAAAATATAACTTTTGTTTTCTATTCTCTCCCAAGAGTTATTTAGGACCCACAGTCATATTTCTTCCTATGTCACTTAAGCTCCTACAATTCTCAGTCTATCTGGACCATGACTCTTTCTGCAGGCCAGTACTGGAAGTGGAAAAATATGACACTGGCATTGATTCTTAACACTTAATATATGAGATTTCCCTCTGATAGCCATATGAGATGAGTAAATATTATTGTTACCTTTTCCCAGTGGGAAACTGAAGGCAAGGGTGGTTTCTGGCACACCTGAAACATGTGAGCCTGAATCAGGATTTTGGAATGTCATGTTCTAAACTCTTACATAAAACCAAGACAATTCAACTGTTCAGTCTTATGACTTTAGTTTAAAGGTCTTTCATCCTATTTTTCTCCTCTGTTTTCATCCAGGTATCTTCCAAAAGATAATTCCATGCTGGCATTGTTATGAGCAAATAATAAAACAAAGATTTGACGGAATGTCTGGGAGATTAATGGCTGTCTGAGAGTCCTTTGACTGATCATTATTTCTTAACAAACACCCTATGCTGAGGTAATTTCTATTTTATAAAGGAAATTTAACTTAAAATAACCAACTAAAAACAACATTAATAAAGATTTCTGGGTTTATTTATATGTCTTCAGTTTTTGAGAAATAACATTCAACTCTTGTTCTGTGATTTTTGTTAGTTCTGCTTGTTCTTGATACTTATCAACAAGAAGTAATGAGATATCAGGAAGTAGTTTTCATTCCTGTCTGCTGCTAAATAATTCTGTAAAACCAAATTTATGATTAACTTAAGATGATAAGCTATCACAAGATTTCCATGTTTAAAACTGAATGCAAAAGTAACTGTTTTGCAGGATGAGCACTAGGAGAGCAAATCTGTCACCTCTGATCCGATGGTTGTCTATATTATCTTTTTTTTTGTTTCTGACTCTTTGAAAAACTCTCTGAGGAGGCATCACCAGAAGTTTCCACCATGTTAGATGTTGATTACATCGGAGATTCTCTTACAGAAAAGCAACCTAGCAAAATGCTCCAGGAATCATATAATTCAGTAGATGTCTGTTGTTCCACCTGTGGTATGGAAATGGTACAATTTTTGTCCTTCTATTTTGAAATTTTTGAAATTTTGGTAAATTTAATAACTGTGGTGGGTTGATCTTGGCTGGCCACCAGGTGCTCAACAACCTACTCTATCACTTCTCCTTCTCAACATGACAGGGGGAGAAAATATGATGAAAAGCTTGTCGGTTAAGAAAATGATAGAGACATCACTTAGTAATTACCATCACAGACAAACCAGGCTCAAATTGGGGGAAATAATTAACTATATTGCAAAAGAATTGTAACAGAGTAGGATAGTGAGAAATAAGAATAAAAACTAAAACCACATTCCCCTATTCTGGCATGTGGTCCTCCCATGGGATATAGCCCTTCATGAATTTATCCAACATGGGTCCTTCCCACTGGATGCAGTACTTCATTAAATGCTCCAGCATGGTTCCTTTCCATAGGGTGAAGTCCTTCAGGAAGGGACTGTTCCAGCATGTGTTCCTCATAGGGTCAACAAGTCCTGCCAGAAAACCTGCTTCTATGTGGGATCCTCTCCATCGGCTCCAGTTCCTGCCAGGAGCCTGCTCTTGCGTAGGCTGTCCGTGGGCCGAAGCTTCCTTCAAGGCACACCCATAAGCTCCCATGTAGGGTCCTTCACGGGCTGCAGGGTGGATATCTGCTCCACTGTGGACCCCCATGGGCTGCATGGGGACAATCTGCACCACCATGGTCTTCACCATGGGCTTCAGGGGAAGCTCTACTTCCAGGCCTGGAGCACCTCCTCCCCCTCCTTCTTCACTGACCTTGGTGTCTGCAGGGCTGCTTCTCTCATTTTCTCACTCCCCTCCCCAGGCTGCTGTGCAGTGCTTTTTACCCTTTTTGTAACATGCTATTACAGAGGTGCTACCATCGTTGCTGACTGGCCTGGCTTCCCTCAGCAGTGAGTCCATTTTAGAGCCAGCTGACACTGCCCTGTCTGACATGGGGGTGGCTTCTGGCATCTTCTCACAGAAAAAAAGCCTGCAGTCACTCTCACTACCAAAACCTTGCCATTTAAACCAAATGCCGTAACATATCTTTACTCTTGTTTTATTAGCCAGAAGGGTTGATATAGCTGAAAAGTTGTACTAAAGTAAAAATCTGCACTAATAAAATATTTAATATTGCTGCCTCAGAATTCTGGCACATCTTTAGGGCTGACAGAGAAATTGAGGCAAAATCTATGATTTTTGAGAAACATATTGAAGTAGAACTTGAAGAGTTTTGAACTCTCTGACAGTTTCAGTATCTTCCAAATCTAGTCTTGTCTAAGGGAATATCCATTTGACAGAAAGGAGTTTCCCAACTGTAGTACTTGATCCAAGTTTCACTGTCATCCCAGACACATTCAGGATCCTTGTTTATCTCATTTGACAGCATTTTACAGTGGTGATTTGTCAGCAAAATGCTACATGTTCTCTTTTGTTTAAACTCCAGCCTTTCCCTTGACATTGAAATGGTACAGAGTAGAGAAATCATATCTTCTTTACTGTTATCTATAACCTCACAGGAATGAAGATACAAATTTCAGAAACAGTATCATACTGATCCTAAAGTTGTCTGTTACACAATTCTACAGATTTGTGTGTCTGTATAAGTACGCATATACACATATATATCTGTACCCATATAGGCTCATATACACTTAAATACATAGAAAAACAAAATTCAATATGTTTGTGACTGTATTTTTAAAAATGTTGCACCAGTTATACCCAGATGAAAAGTTTCTGCTTAAAAATCTATTCGTGTAACATTTAGTGTTATTTTGTACATTTCATTTTGCAAGGTGACTTTGAAGCATTTTTATTGGACAGAGATTTTACATTTTAAGTGCACATGGCTCACAGTCAGGAGATACAGTTTACATTTTTATGTGGGCACAGAATCCCTAATGTAACAGCTAGTATCATTGGTAAATTATTTCTTTATGCTGTATTTGCCAAGCTACAGACATATAAATGCAAAGTGTGTACACATTCTGTTAAAAACATTTTAATTACTGAATGTAAATTGCATTATTTTCACCAATGGTTATTCAGTTTTGTGCAAAGATCAAGCAAATCCAGACTCCTTTTCCCACTATGCCTCCTTTAAATTGGACATATTTTTAAATGCAGCATTTTATACTGAAAATTGCTATTCTGGAAGAAATTTTGAAGAAAGCATAAGGTATTATTAGATTTTACTGTTGAAGAGCTGGCAATAAAGGTAAAGAATCTTGCCTTTGTGAAATGTTTCTGATTCATGTTTGTTAAGCTTCCCCTTAAAGTATTTAGTTTGCATTATGTATGACTGCCCTTTCTGTAGTTTTGCATTCACTTACATTCTGAAAGCCTTTTCATCCTAGTTTGTTTGCACTATCATTCTTTCTGGTAGCACAGTGCTCCTCAAAGCTATCTTTATAGTCGCCTTCAAACTATGTTGTACACTTCCAAGCGAATCTCAGCTAGATACAAAGTATGAGTTCTATGATAGGGTTTGTGAATGATAACTCTAGGTTGTTCCCTGTGCCAGGGAACATGGGGAATCATGGTGGTTCCCCATCCCTCATTATGTTCAGTGTCACAGAGAGCTTTGTGAAGGAATAAGACTGATTTATCCAACTTTCCAGGCAGGAGCAGAAGATTTGCGCGTTGTAGATATGTCAGGCAGACTCTGTACCACTGTTAGTTATACATCATTTAAATTCCCTTTGAATCATCGCGTTAGTTTGTCACAGCTATTGACAGCTGCTATCTGATCAGTCTGCTAGTGCCAGTAGTATCTTGGCAACAGCACAAAAATAGCTTTCCCCCCTTGTGAGTAAGACCAGTCTGCACTGACAAATTAGAAATGTGCTAAAGACAAAATAAACTGATATTTTGGGCCAGATTTTCAGCCTTACAACTGTGCTGCAGACAACTATTATGTTGTCCAAAGCAGCTGATGGAGGATTTCTCCAGAAAGGAAGAAAGCAGCTTCAAGATGCTGTATTTTTTACTGTAGCCTTTTTGTTAGGTCTCAGTGTAAGGGGAAGCTGTTCTGCGGAGGAGAGAAACACAGTCATTAGGGTGGGATTTTAGCTGGCTGCTCATGGTCAGCTCAAGGTAGAAGAAAATGGTTAGAAGCCTTGGCTGGCTTGGAGGTGTTTCAAGAAAAAGTTGGGAGAGCCCTGGCAGAGGCTCCCTTCATCTCCTTTCAGGAGATCTTCTAAGCAGAAGGGTTCACGCTTGCCCCTTCCCACTATCACCCCAGTAACTCCCCTACAGGGAGAAACATCTGTGGCCTCTCCTCTGCCTCTTTCAGATCTTACCTTTGCAGCATGTTAGTCTGGCACTGCCAGCTGGCAAGCATTCAGGGTGCTCAACCTATCTGGAGCATCTAGAAAGCTTCACCCTTCCCAGATGTGCTCCACACAGGCAGGCAAGGCATGTAGCCTGGGAAGTCCAGACTCCACGATGGTCTTCAGCCCAGCTCCTTGCCCCTGAGGAGTCAGGTATGGGGTGTGGGGTACTTACCCACAAATTTGCTCATAATTTCCTGACCATCTCAGCCCCTCACCCCTCCTGGCTAGATGAGCATGATGTCTGCTGTGATCTGGTTATTCCTTTGCCTCCACAAAGCCACAGTAACTTCAAGTGGGAATACCCTGAGACACACATTCCCTACCCAGGCTGGTGTGAGAGATGTAGTGGGCACTCAGCTATTGCTCTTTATATCCCCAGGGCTGCAAATTTTGGATTCACTTCTTTGTGAAAAAAAAAGTGTATTGTCTTGGGTGAGCTTGCATAAAACACTGGAAAAGACCCAGGCTTTCATGCATTAGGATGAGAAGGTATGGCTAAGAGCTAGTATGGAAGCTAGAATTTATTGTACACAATGAATTTATCTTGAAGGTACCAATCAACTAACCTTAATTAGGATTTTGTTTCATATGAGAGTGATTGCATGTTACCTAACCTGAGGGAAAGGCACACCTTTGTTTATCTAGTGGAGGAAAAAAGAAGTCTTTGGACTTTTGTAGGGGAGATGAACCGCAGTCATACTTCCTCTTCCTTTAGTAGGACAAGAGATGTCAAAATATATGAAAATGTTTTCAGAAATTTCTACATATAAATCCACCTCTTTTCAAAAACTACACTCCTTGACAATACTATTTTGCTTCAGCCCCAAATCCTCAATTAGGTCTTGCCAGGCATCCTGCTGAGAGCTTGCATGCACATTCATTATATTTTGTTAACTCTAATTGAATCTGGATGGCAAACCAAAACTATACATAACATTTTATTCAGTTTATCTTCCCTTTGACTCTAATTATAATTCTAATGCCTGAATAACTTGTGCGTCAGAGACACACAAGCATATTTATTTGACAGTGTGACTGTCTTCTTAGAGAGGTTGTATATATGTTATAAGCTGATTCACTTAAAATCGGACTGGACCAAACTCTCAGAAGTATACTGTAGAGAACTATCTTGCATTTGGAATGGCTAAGAATGACCTCCAGGTCTTTCCTGTATCTGCTTTCTACTACTCTTCAATTTCCCATGGTCATTGTTCTAGTTTGTCAAGCACAAGCAAACATTTCTTTTAAAAGTAAAGTAAAATACGGTATTTTTGTCATATGTTTTTTCCTTTTTATTTTTTTCTTCTTCTTTTAATTTTTCATATCTTTTGTTCACTTTAGGAAAAGTAATTTCATCCATGTAAAGAAGATCTGTTTATTTGCTTCATGTGTTAATTTATGCTGATCTTGAAAAGATAGTTCCTAAATATGCGATCTTTCCTTTTGTCTTGTTTTACAGATTTATTCCAAAGCATAAACATTGCTATGGGTATAAAAGGAATTTTGTTCTTTCTTAAAAAAAAAACCAAACCAAAACAGGAGGCATATAATAACTTTTCACTAATGGATCCAGAGACTGAGGGAAATTGAGTGCCAAGAAAACTTATTTCCTGATTGAGGTTATTTATTACGAGTACTGTATAGATAAAAAAATCACTCTACAAAGAAGAATGATTCTGTTTGATGTATCAATATTTCTGTTTATACATATAAGCATATACATATCAGTGACCCTTCTAAAACTGAGAAGAAAAAAATATTTCACATGGGGAGCATAATTCTCAAACTGGTAACATTGTAAATATGATCAGGTTTTAATTTATGTTGGTTTTAGTATTATCTGTAATTGCTTCCCCAGAGGGCAAAGTTTATCTCAAATCGAGTTCAAATGCAAAAAATGAGGAAAAAGTCAACAATGGTGACCTTAGCCCTTATTTCTATTCTTGTTGAAGTCAGCAAAAAAAGATTGGAACTAGATCTTTGTGCTCCAAGAGCACAAAAACAGTGCAACTGGTGAGTTAGGCAGGCCTATGCAGTTTTAACATTCTTGTCTTTCTCCCAGAGACTGAATTCACAAAATATAAATGTGCAAAGAATATTACCAAACTCTTTCATGTGTGTTTTATTCCTAGGCCCAATTAACAGTACTACCTTTGATGTCCAAAAGAACCAGCCACCTTAAGACATGTAGCTGCTAAATGTACTTAGATGAACTTGCACTCGTGTATTGCCAATTTGCACATCCATAGCAAAGGCAGCCAGTCCAGTGGGAAACCAACCAGATGACAGTGCTACTACAGCACAGTAAGATAACACTTAGAGGAGTGGTCCCAGGATCCAGTCATCCTAAAATTCACGTGTATGCTAAGGTTTATGGACTACTTCCACTGATGCCATAGGACGTATTTACAGTGTCTGTGAAGGGGAAAAGTCTCAGAAGTTTCTGTGCTTCTGGCAAGCTGAGGAAACTCCTAATGGTGAATATTAGGATTTAGGGTTATGCCTTCCATTAGTTTAGACATTCACCACGTGGCTAAATCTTTATGTTGATCTTTACCCTTTTTGTTTGAATATCTATTTGGTGGTTAAGAGTTCTGTGAAGTATATGCACATATATCACGGCATACAATGCTATCCTTTTCTCTCTTTCATCTGCTGATATGTTCCACGCCTATTTTGATGCTACAGCAGGTTCAGTGCAGCACTATAGAGAACATAAGAGCTCTGCATCCACTAAGCATTCCCTAAAAACAAAGTCCATGGTGATTACTGAGTTTATGTATTTCTAGGACACTGCTTCTGGTCACTGGAATGTAATAAGGGGTACAAATAAGTGTGTTTACCTTCAATCTCAAAAACAAAATCCCTTCCAAAGCCTAGTATATGAATCCTGAGATTAAACCCATCAGCTTGTACTACATCATACCATCGTTTTCTGTGGTTATGAATGTAATTGAAGAACTAAAAACAAATAGAAAAGGAAACATCATAACAATTTACCGTTTAGCTTTTCAAAAGATAAATATGGATTTTCTTTTCCCCAAGTCTGGAAAGAAGTGACTTCCGGTTGTGAGAAGTGTATTATGGATATCGTCAGGTTACTCTCAGACTGGTTTCATTTAGGATTTCTTACTGCATTTCTGGCATTTACCCATCACACTGTTGTGCTTCTGTCCCATTTCTAAAATGTCTAATCTGTTTTCTTTTAAGAGAGGAAAATATTAGACTAAGGGGCGTTTTTTTTTTCTTTTTTTCTCCTTGCATTATGCCTTACATGAAACAGGATTATCTCCAAAGGAAAAAGTTTGAGGTTTTGAGGAATCAATATATAAATAGTAATTGTTTGCATGCAAATTCCACACCCAGTAAATTTGAACTGTAAACATACATGTTTGCATCTCTGGATCAGAAGAAACAGTGATTTGGTCACCTGATGCTATTGAAGAACGGTACAAATTATCTGCTTCAGGGTATAAATTCTGGATCTAAATCAAAACTTTCCCAAAGCACAGGAATAATTTTTTGCTAGATCCATTGTTGCCTCTGGATCAAAGATCTGTTAAGATGAAACAACTGGGAGAAAATTTCAGGGCATGCCTCCACAGATAGGAAATTTCACTGACACAGACTTGCTGCACCTGGAGGCCCCACACTCTCCTTGATGCACATAGGTAAGAGCACTAGGGTGGTGCTGGACGTGAGCTGATAAGATCTATGAGACTCAGGGTACCTCAAGCACCACACAGAGATTTATCAGGGAGACTGCGGACTTTCACACGGCTTTTACTACCTCCATTACCACATGCCAGTGCTACATGGCATAGCTGTGTGCGTGACCAGCTCTAGGTACAAGTAGAGCAGCTGCCTGTCTCTGCACCACTCTGTAGACATCTCCTCAGGACATTCTTCTGTCAAGGCCTTCCTTGTACAAGATAAACCCATTTATTAAACTTGCTCTGCTGTGGAAAGTTTGTATAACTTGCACATGAGCAAAGTCTTTTCATACTGCCCAGAGTTTAATCTGCAATTTGTGGTAAAGGGAGCAGATGCACTAAGAGGACAGGTCCCTTCATTTTGCAGCAGCTGGAGGCTAGACTTTGTGGTGTTTCTATGGTGCACTTCAGTGAAAAGGAGGGTGTTTCCTGAAGAGGGGATGGGCAGTCAGTCTTGAAGCTGGTGTGATCCATGAGACAAGAAGCTGTGCAGGAGTGGGATCACAGAAAGCTCTCTGCTGAGCTGCATTTCTGTGAACTCTCTGTAATGGATTTAGGTATTGATCTTGGAGTATTTATTCATCTTCAGGTTTTCACTGAGCTGTCAGGTTTTATCTGAATTTACAAGTAAAATTTCTGACTTGCTGTGCTATGATTTTTTCATGTGTAAATATACAATGCCATGATAATACTTTTGTTCAAGGCCTTCTTCATATCTTGCTTCCTGCCATATTCAGATAATGAAGGATTTGGGGAATTTTTTTATTGCACTATTTTTTTTTCCCTTTTCATTTTGAAAATATATTAATTCATGCTTAAGTCTGCAGAAATAAGAGGATTCTGAATAAATGCTCCTAAGGATCTCTAAGTGTTCTCTTCTGTGTTTGGCACATTAATACCCAGAGTCCCATGCAACTGTATAGGTTACATACTAAAGCAGTGCTTTAGATTTGAAGTCAAATTATGTCTGGTAGTACATACCAGCAAATCCACAGCCAGTAATGTGAGGAAAGGTAGAAATGGCCCACACAGGTTCTGACTCTTTGAAGTACTACAGAGATGCTCTTTCACAAGCTTTTCATGATCACTCCACAAAAGAATGTTCTACAGTGAGGTCTAGAAGCCAGAAAATAAAACTGCAAAAATGTTTATTCATATACAACTATGGAATGGACAGTTCTTTGCACAGATCACTTATTTTAGGTGTGGTTTTTTTAGGTTTTGTTGTTGTTTGATGGTTTTGGGATTAATTTTTTTAGAAAAAGAAGCAAGGAAGGAGGTAGATCAAGGAGTCTGAACAGGAGGATATGAGGAAAAGAGACTACATTTTTATAGAATGGAGTGAATTCTGATCTTCTGTGAAGGCAGATAGTTCACAGTACAGATTAACTCTCTGTTGATGCCTCTGCAGTGAGTCCTGTCCCTGCATTTCATGTTGTACTTTAAGGTACAAAAAAGCAAGCTTCCACTGTCAGATACAACTGTCAAGGCAGAAATAAATGGCCTTTCCTCAGTGACTTAAAAGCCACCCAGACAAATCTACAAGCACACTGAGCAAGACCTGGCCTGGCAGTAACTATCAAACCATTATGATTCCCTTAATGTGACCTTCTTCCTTGTACCAAAAGAACATTTCTAGGTTAGAATGAATTTAGTTTGCTACATACACATCACTTTTTCTATTTCTAGTTATATCTAGTGAAAGAAAGTTTCTTTCCCCATTTTATGCTAGGATGCCAGCACTGACAGTTTTGTGGAGAATTGTCAAAATGTGATTAATCATTCTTAAAAGCCGAATTTAAGCTATGTATTAATTTAATGCTAGTCACATTTATCTCACATTAAGATAATTAATATTTCATCCTCAGAATTCAGTTTTGCTACTTGCAAGAGGAAAAATAAAGCTAATGAGAAATAATCATCAAATATCTGGCATTTCCTGTTTTCTTTCCATTATCATTAACCAGAATTTATATTATATATATATGGTGTGCAATATAATTACTTACATTGCTCAAATATGTTCAAGCCTTTTTGAGGAAGTTATGTAATGGTTGGTTGTGTACAACCATGCTTCTCTTCCCATTATGTTTTTTATTTACCAGAGTGACCATAAAAAGCTCTGAACACTGTAGAAAATGGTATTTGCGTACTTAGTCTTGAAGATACTGAAGACTGTCAAACAGATACAACTCCTGTTCTTTCTGTGATAGAATATTTATCTGTGGGTTCAGAAAAGACCCAGAATATTTTAGGAAAGTGTAGTTTATGTATTATATATACACCTATCCACAATTTTGTTAATAAATATACACATATATATGCATACTTATATGATCTATCTCCAGCCTAAGTAGTTCTACTTTCTTGAGGAGTGATGAAGTTGAAGATTATAAAATTGCAGACACAGAGCTAGTTTTCTATAAGTCTAGAAGGGGCTTCAATGTAATGTTAAACTACAGTTGTAGCCATGTGTAAAGTTCCCTTACAAAGTCATTATTAGTATTACTGGGTGAATGTATGCATATTAAAATAGTTTTATTAAGGAGAAATGGCAGCTTTCAATCTGAAAGGAAGCCAGTATGGAGGAATACTTATGAGGTATGTCAGGGTAGTGAGACAAAGGTTGAAAGAGAATATTAGTTAGCAAAAACTATACTCAAGTTGTGTGTGGGGGGGAAGAGTTTAGGTCACATGTAAGTCTCAAGTGAGCAAAATGCTATCAAATATTGGAGAAAAGATTACTAATTTAATCTTATTGAGACTGAAATTAATCACAGCTAACTCGTTTCATATGAAACTTTCCCTTACTAGAAGTATCAGACTCTCTGTAAGTATTCTGCTGAAAATGTATGCCTTCCCCTTCCCCTGCCATAAAGTACCTCATCATGCCACTGCTTCTTATGTACGCTATATAAAGCTGTAAGCAAACACAGATTCCAGAAAAAGATCTTGGCTTTGACATTTGCATAACACAAAAATATACTGCCTTGGTACATTGAGAAGTTAGCAGAAATTGATGAAAATTTGTTTCATTTTGCCCACTTTTATAAAGAGTAGTTATTTAAATCCTTTTCAGATTCAGCTGGATCTGTCTTTCATGAGTCTGTAGCTCTTAAATATAAGAATAATCCTTTAGGCTAAACTCACAAAAGGATTTTAATGTTAAAATGACTAATTCTTAGATGTCCTGCTACCTACTGGAATTTTACTTTTTTCCATACACAGAGTATGTTACAAATCAAACTCCTGAGAACCTGAATCACAAAATCTGTAGTTAAATATGAAGCAACCTGGGGTAGCTGATAGGAAATTCAGAAGACTTGGGCTACAGCTGAGTGCCATTTTACATATATACGTAGAAGTGTCTTTGCATAATTTGGTGAGGCCTTCTTTTTTTGGAAGAAAAATGAAGATGTTGTTAGAGTCTCCCTGATTCTTCTAATGTTTCAGTAATCATGTGATCCAGGATGAAAGATATTAATGTCAAAATTTCTATTCCTCTGCCTGAATTAGGATTTCTATCTCAGTATATCATTTGCCAGATGCTTTAACTACTTTAAGCTAATGGCTATGTAGAGAAGGTCTCTTTCACAGTCTTCTGCTTAAAGCTTATGCTTTACAGAAAACAAATCAAATATTAATTGGAGCAGTGCCCAGATCCTGTCTGAAAAAAAAGTAACTACAAGGCTATAAACTCATTCTCCCACATTGCCTCTTTGCACTGTATGTTTAAATAACTTACTGAAATAACACCAAAAACAATCCACTTTTTCTGCAAGGTGGGATTACTAGCCTCAAATGCTTATAGTATTTCAGGTGATAGTGCAAGCTGGGCAAGCTCTCTTACGTTAGAAACTAAACTTGCATCATTACTACTGTGAATCTGTGATAATTAGAGATGACAATGCCCTAGCATGGGCAAGGATCATTTTTTACTTCAGTTTCAAACACTTTCGAATGCTTCATCTGCTCTTGTGTCAAGACCCAGCCCAAGACAGTCAAGTCTAAGCCAAATCCTGCATCATCGCAGGTCTATTACCTGAACACTCTTTTTGATCTGTAAGTTTCTTTACTTCAGATACCCACAAATGTAGTTCTCTCTGAGCAACTGGATTGTTGAAAGAAGAAATGACTGTCTAGGTGAGCTTCAAAATGATTTAAAGGCACTCTTGATCATGTGTTACTTATCAGACTTTGCTATTGAACTCTCAACTTCAATAAATAGCAAGGACGCATCAAAGTGAGGAAAGAGTCAGACCTGTCTGAGCAGAAACAATGTTCTTTGCAGAGAGACTGCACTGTGTCCTGGCCTGGGTTTGTCTGACCCTTTCCCACAAGGCATGGGCTTTGCTCCACCGTGTAGGTCTAACTGCTGATATCATTCACTTATGTTAATGACAGGCTGACCTACCATCTGGGGTAATCCCTTGACAAGTTTGGATATGGTAATGACAGAGGACTAAATGAGCACCTTAATGTTTGGTTCACTGCAAGGTGCATAGAAGCAAAGTCAAGGAGGCCACTGAGTCTCTGGCCACTCAGTCATCCAGCCAGTTCAGCTAAAATGAGTCATTGCTGAAGTGTTTGGTGAATGTAAACTAAAGAATTAACTGTGCAGAGATTTTAAAAGGAAAGGTAGTGGGCTCAGGATTTGAATGCAAAACATGTGGAATATTTTTATAAAAAGCTCTTGAATAAACATTTTTGTATCTGACAATAAGTATTTCTAGTATGTCAAAAAAAGGATCAAGTGATTTTTTTTTTGCAAGTGTCTTTCTGGGAGTGAGAAATTTTAGATCTTTCAGAGCTTTTTCTTCAAAAGGTTTGTAAGGGTCAGTAAATAAAAGCTGAGCTGTAATGAATCTATCTTTTCCATGTTAACTCTCAATAGGCCAATGCCATGTTAGCTCATCAGATGATAACTGAGTTTCAGTGTGCCTGCATGGTGGGGGGTAGTTTATCCTTCTGGGGTCATATCTGCCCCATGAAAAGAGGAAATTTAATGTAATGGCTAATATCGTCATAATAGATTAAGAGAATTAACAGTGGGACATAAACTAATAATAAGGAAATACACAGGCCAGCTGCCCTCCAAGACACAATGGGGCCACATTAAGGAAGTGGTTCGGGAGGCACCCTGTTGGGCATAGATATTGGAAGTCAGCTTCAATTGCAAATTTCCTTGTTTGTATTAGGTCAAGTTGAAACTGAACTATTCTTTGAAAGTTGCGAGTATTTTTCTCAATGAATTTCCTTTGGTTTCTGATGAAAACTTAAAATGAAGATTCTGTTCTCTCATCAAAAAGAATAAAAGCAGATTTCATAATCAGTAATTTTAAATTTTATTACACTGTATATTGTGATACTGTAAATATATTTTTTTAGATCCACTCTGCCTACATCAATAGAACACATGCATTTGAAAAGAATTTTAATATTTGAATGACTACTTCATCTCATAGCATAGGATAGTTTTAAAATATGATGTGTTTATCTTCTTCAAAGGCAGGAAAGAGAGTAGTCCTATTGAAATTAGAAGATACTAGGCTACAGAGAAGATAATTAATTTGCACGAAACTGCTTAGAAATTCTGAATAGATCACATTACATTTATTTTATGTTCCAATACTTATTTCTTTACTGGAGAGTTTACAAGTGATTTCATTTATTTATTTTTTAAATCTAATCCTTACTGATTTTTGCCTACATGTTAGGTAGACTAATAAAAAGTTGTTGCATCCTCTTAGTCTTACTTATACTGGCCAGTACCAAGAGAAGAGATATAAAAATGTAAAGTTATGGTAGTTTACATATTTTTTTATTTTATTTTAATTTTTTTTTTTTACCCTGGACAAAACAAGAGAGTAAGGATTTAATCCAATCTGTGAAAAACAGGCATCAGATTTCATTGACTTGGATTTAAGCCTGTTCCTAAAGTAATTATTGGAAGTCTTGCAAAAGGTCTGTTACTGTAGGATTACCAATATAGAAAAATCTTTGGCTATGTCCTCACCATGTTTGGAAAAACAACTGAACTATTAGAATCATAATTAAATACAACTGGCAACCCTTTTGATATTTAGCCATTTCACACAATGTTTTGAGATATTTTCTGTGGATCTGAGGGTATTCTGGCTCAATGTGGTGGTGGAAAAGGAAATAAGAAGATAACCGATGTCTTAGTAGCTAGCAGAGAAGCTTTAATTCATGTGGGTCTTAAAAGAGATTCTGTAATATAATCTGCAGCTCCTAAAAATAATGGAATAGTACTTCATGGTTATATCTCTGTGAAAATGTGAAGAGAGATTAATTAAACTGATAATTATTAGTTTTCATTGGCACTTACCTGCTCCATAAGTTCCAATGCTATTTTGTCAATATAGGATCACAATCCTGGCATGTGTCTTTTTTCCAGATACAGTTTTGGCAATAATATCAGAAAATTAGGTCCAAATTCTCTACTGTGTTAAAAAAAAAGAAGTAAAGCAAAATAAAATCATCCAATTGTCACAATCTGTCTACTGGGTTTTAGCCAGAAGAGAAATTTCAAATACAGCATTAAATATGAGTAGCCACAAAATAATCCCATCCTATTCAATTTCTTTTTTAAGTAATTTATTTAAACAACATATAATTTGGGGCATAGGGACTTCTGAATATACATGCACATGTGTGCACACAGACAAATACGGAATGTATTTAGAACAATGTATTTGACTTCTGTAATGAAGTGTGACATCTTTTATTGTTAAATCCCTTGCTAAGTGTATTTTGGTTTTGCTTACATGAAAACTATTCTAATTCTCAGAACGGTCTAACAGAAAACTGTCATTGTATGGACAGTTTTTTCAGCTTAGTCCCTTTCATTGGAGTTGGGTACATGGTCATTATGTTGCCTCCCATGCCGCTCAAGTCATACTGAGTTTAAGGAGGGAAAATAATATAAAAGCTGATTGTTCTCTGTCAACATCTAGATTTTTATACCCTTTACATAGCATGACAAAACCTCAAAGGACATTATAGCTGAAGACAACCAAGTTTGATAAATTGCTACCTTTTCATGAATGACTCCTGTATTCCATTGTAGACTTCAGAAAGCTTTTTTTTCTTGTACACCTTTATTAAACATGAACCTTCTTCCTTGTTTTATCTTCCCTAGATCATATATGGTTACATGGTTTCCAGTATTGCCAATCCTGATAATTTAAAAGTCTTTAAACAACCTGAAAAAGTAATTAAAATTACTTCAACAAAATCAGGGTGGATTTTTGTTTGGTTTTGTTTTTTCTTCTTTAAAAAAATCTTCCTTTGCTTTCTTGTTTTTAAGTTTTTAGGTTTTACTGGTTCACACCTTTTTGTATGATTATATTGGATAGAAATTTAAAAGCTGAGAGAGAAAAAAAAGAAGAAAGCTGAAACAAAAATACCTGTTTTCTCGGGATATTCAGTGAATAATTGAACACTAATAAATCTGAACTTGACTATGGAAAAGATGCACATATTTTCCTGATATACTTGAAATGTGAAAGAATATTTAGTGAGTTGAGCTTTCTTGACTTTCAGGCTTGTTTTAAACCTGATTACAGGCTAGCTAATAGCCTCTGATTAACACAGCTTGTCTTTCTATAAAGCTATAAAATTACTCCCAGTTGACCATTTAAAAATTACAAGTACTGCTGCATCTCAGAATATTTCCAATCTCTTTGAAGCAGTTTTCAGTTTATGTACAGAACAGGGAGCTCTCAAGTTTTCAGTTTAGCTCCTTCTTCTTTCCTCCTCAGCTTCCTTTTACAGGTATCTCTGACTTTCTTGGCCTTGAGGTGCAGCACATTCCTTAAGACTGCCTCTTTTTGACACTGTCTGCTTTCCCCAAACTGTTCACTATGGGTGCTTGTCTGCTGTGTGTGAAAACAGAGTGATGGTTTTACCTCTGATCTATTCCAGATGGTAGTTTCCTCATTTCTGATTGCTAAGTATTTTTAACATTTGTCTACATTTCTTTTCTCTCTCGTAGAGGGTAGCTCAAGCTTGCCGACGAGGAAGCTGGTTTTGGTGTGACTTGCAGAATCATCTGGATTAAATTGCCCATGGGGTAGTCTGAGCTTGGTCATGCTTGCACATTGCCTGCAACACCTATTTTAGCACAGTGAGACACATGGCCTAGAAGGTTCTTTTGAGCTTCTCCAAAAGCTGACACACATTGTGGTGCCATGTGGTAATTGGGAAGAAGTATGTCCATGTGCGAAGCATCCCTTACCCACACAACGTCCCGCACCATTTCCAGGATCCAGTGTAAAGATGTAACCCTGCTGTTTGCTTCCACATCATGCTTAGGGACATGGTCTAGTGGCAGACTTTAGGCTGGTTCTATGGTTGGACTTGATGATCTTAAAGGTCTTTTCCAACCAAAATCATTCTATGATTCAATGTTTCTATATCCCTCTGTCATGCTGAGGAGGGTTTCCCAAACAGGTTTGCCATGTATTTACATATTAAGAATAAATGCAATGAGCCTGAGGCTTCCAGGAAGCTACAGACTAACTGTGCATGCATTTCTCAGTAATTTTTACATCATATTTACAGTGTACACACAGGCCATCTGTGCAGCACATGCATATTGGATCGGTTGGCCTCATTGCAAATGCACTGTAAAGTTGATACGTGCATGTGGACTGGATATGTCCAGATTTTCTCCACTACTGCTCTGATTAGGTTGCCAGACATCCAGAAATCCTGAACAAATGTCAAAAATCTTTGAATTCCCTCTGGATATATGTTCCAGGCATTAAAAAAACCCCGATGTGTTCAAGGGAACTGAAGCATATGGTAGTCTATCTGCCACAGACCACACTAAATGTCTTAGTCACGTCTTGATGACAGAACACAGGAGGGCTGGGTCCAGATGCACCTTCTGGCTGCATCCCAGTTTCATACTGGGACAAGACTTGCGTGATTATCAGCCCTTTGTGGATTTCACAGTTAAGAAATCTAGATACATGGGTCAGGGGAGGAACTACTGTACCATGTAAATAGGTCCTTGATCTGCACCATCAAAGGAGAAGGAATTTGGGGCAAGCTATGGAGGTTCTCAGTGCAGAAGTGAAGATACAGCCTCACATGATGTCCTGGCAAGAAGTTTATTACACTCAGTATGTTCCCATATATTATGTACATAGTTGTAGAAAAAAACTAGTGCCTTCAGTGAATGTGTCTTTGATATTTGGAGGCTGTTTCTACTTAAAAAACAAAGGGACAAAGTACTCAGTTGCTGTAAGAGATGCTGGACTGTTATTCATTTGGAGAGCACACAGTGAGCAGCTACAATAAAGCAGTTCAGTAAAAGAAACCAAAACATATAGAAAACAAAGTGAATTCAGACATTTGTTCTTACTACTTTTACTAAAGTCCCTGCAATTCCTACTTTGAAGCTGGCAAAACAACAATAAATACTGAGGAAAGAAAAAGGTTATCTGCACTTATTTAATAAGCTATTTATTTTGAATAAGTGCAGAGACGGTAAAGTGTACGAAAAACATATGTATATTTCTTTTTAAGATGCATCCATTACTGGGTTGGCAGTTTGAAAGTCAGAGAAGAAGCCATAGACCAGCCGCATGGCAGTAAAGACTATTTATTTTAATCCTGATCAAATTAAGGAAAATACAAACGTTACGTACAATATATATTTAATTCTTATTCATATGTTAAATGGTAATATTATCTTTAGAACCAGTCTCAGGTAGTCAATAAAGATACAAATACTTTTGAAAGTAACAACAAAGGAAATAAAACAAGACACAAAACATATTTTGATGTATTTTTAAGTATAATTTTACTTTTAAATAAAACTTTACATTTTCCTTGACCTATATATAGCTACATAGCTATGCATTTTCCAGAACTATATGGTCACTGACCCTGCAAACTGTGTTACACATGCTTAACTTAACACCTGTGAAGAGTCCTACTGAAATCAAATGTGTGAAGGTAGTCACAGGAGTAAGTGTTGGCAAGACTGAAGCCAGATTAATCTAATGTATTGTATATTGCTCTGGAAAAAATATCTTTGGACTGTATCCTACCAGTCTTATCCTGTCAAGTCTCCAGTTGATGTAAAATCAGATTTCTGCCTGATTGAGAACTGCACAAAACAGTGCTTGCTTTCTTGATAATCCTCCCAAAGAAAACAAGCAAACCTCAGCTCTCCGTCATTATTACATTTTAATTTCTTGACACAAAACGCATGATAGTGTGTGTGATTTGGATAAGGAGGTAAAGCTCTACATTTGGCAAGTTTAATTTACTGTTAGAAGAATTATTTCCAGTGCACCACTTAGAGTGGCAAGGGTCATTGTCAAATATAATTATTTTTGAATCTTAATGGAATAAGAATGTTATTTGAACAACTCCCAATGAAAATAGCTAGAATCCTATAAGTTTATTGAACTGATAACTAACTAAACTAACGAAAAATGACTGAGAAACCTGTCAGTCTTACTGACATTCTCAAGGTTTCAACATGATTTCAGTCTAGTCTCTTCAGACAAACCTCATCTGAGAAATAGGAGAGGATTTTACTTTCTTGATTCTCTCATTAATTTTGAACAGAATTTCCACTTAAATCTTCAGCAAAATTCTTTTGTTCTACCCTTTTGCCTGCGCTACTTTTCTTTGAGAAATTTGTTACTGCTAAAAGCATTTTCAGCCACAAAAAATATTTTTTCAAAACATTTATCTATAATGCTGCACAATGAATTCTGATTACTGTTTGATATTACAAAATCTCAGCTCTGTAACTACCTGTATTCTTCAGCTATAGAACACATTAGAAAAGCACAGTGTTTTATTTAAGTACTCCTGATATACATAAATCCCTTCCTTATTATTTAATTTAGTACTACTTTTAAAAGTACACCTATAGTAAAATTAATTTTCATAAATTCCTTCCCAATGTGGATAAATTACTATTATATCTTAGGAAAAGAAAAAAACACCAGTTATTACATATAAGACTTACAACATCAATAAAGAATAAAAAGGCTACAGCAAGACTGATAAAATAAAGCTATTATAAATGGTGTAAAAAAATCTATTTTTATATAGTAGACAATGGATGTTGATAAACCTACAAATTCACTTTTGTGTTAGGGAGTTTTACTTTAGCTAGTGTTTATTTTGGTGAGGGGAATGGTAAGAATTTGTTAATCAAATTTTCCCCTTTCTGAGTATTCCCCTTACCTGCAGAAAAATTAAAGCAGCAGAACCAGTTCTTTCTAAGATACACCCAACCTGGAGGAAAACTGATGTAGCTTGTTCTGTGTGTGGGAAAGAGATTTGGAGACAGTTAGATATGCACTAAAAACTCTGCAGGTGGCATGGGAAGTCAGAATGCTTTGTTTTAAAATAAGAAAATGAACAGAATGAAATTCAGGACCACATCTCAGACAGTAACTTCCTGCACTGGCAAGATGAAACCTTTAATTGCAGATGTTTTGTTATGAGAACAAATTCAGAAACAGAACTTCAGGCCTGCAATTCTTGACTCAAAAATGAGACACAGAAAGCATCCTTGCTTTTATGTCAAAATTATGCATTAGTTCTGATTGTAGAAAGGAGAGATTCCTGTCAGGTTTATCTGAATCCTCATTTGTATTTGTGTACCAGAGTATTCAATATTTTAAGACGTATTTTTGTTATGAAGTGATTTTTTTACAGCTTTTTCATTCAACTGACATGAAGTTCATGTTCTCTTTTTTAATATTTTGGGTATTTGTCTAGAAGCTTACCAGGTGTGCACATGCAACAAGAGCAGGTGTAACTCCAACAAAAGCCTTTTATTTGGAGAAGCTATTTATCACTGGAGTGCTGACAGTATACTGTAGTTAGTTTTAAATTAAGGACTGGACAAATAAGTCACAGCAAAAAATTTATTCAACACATATATTACCATTGTTCCTGCTCTTGAATTGTCCAGAAACAGCTTGCAAAGCTCTCAAATTTTTGTACCCGGAGCTGCGAAAATAGTGAACAATTCTACTCTAGTGAGTAGCATCACTGGTATATACAGCAGTGCCATATGATGACCATAAAACAAGAAATTCACATTTTGCTATTAGGAGTACAAATTAACTTAAAATGTGAATGCTTGAGGGGAATATGCCCAAAATACAGTTTTTTCAAACTTCATTTTCCTTTCGGTTTTGTGTTGAAGGTCAATCCTTGTCTTTGTGAAGGCAATTCTCAGTGTGTCCTATTATTTACTAGCTGACTAGTTCAAGATAGTGGTCACATATGCTCACGTAGCTATATCATGTAGATATATACATACACCAAGTAGGTATACTGTATAGTAACCTATATTTTTATGCTGGATGTAAAGAAGGAAAAACAGACGTAGTGAAAGGAAGTCAGAGGATGAAAAATTCATAAAGGAACTGATTTCCCATTGGCCATCTATATCTCACAACATGATGTACAAACTGACCTAATAACTCAGGCGCACTTCTGGTCTGGTAATATAGACACAATGTCCCAATATAATGTTATTTAGTGTCTTTACAAGTTTTGCACGAGGGGGAGTCTTGCAGAAAAATGATCAACAAATTTGAATTATGATTTCTAAGATGTTCAGGGATTGTCAGGTATGGACTATTTGTGTTGGACAGTGGAGTGGTTTGTTTCAGTCTGAAGCACATTCAAGGTTCAGTTACACTTTGCAATTCATTTCTGTATTTGATTTGGCTTCAAAGGTAGACTCCAAGAAGAGTTAAAACCTTATATACAAAGGACTAAATCCTCCGTGCTGAACATATACAGCCACTTCCAGGTCATTTTCTGTACCTCTGTTCAGTCTGACTGTACAGACTAAAATCCTGTCTTGAAGGTAGACATTTGCAAACTTGCTTCAGAAATTGGATGTGTAATGAGTGCCCTTTAAAAGGAAAGATTTTCTTCTGATCAAAGCAGTTATATATGAACTGGCAAGCCCTCCTCTGGGTTTGTAGATTCAAACCACATTTCACAGCTATCCTTACCCGTACAGCTATGCTCACTCTTTTGTGGTTCTTCTCAGTAGATCCATGAAGTGGGTTACGGCATAGTGATCTAGAGGAACATCTGTGTCCAGAATAGCCTATAACCTAGTAGCTTGGGGAACTAGAGATATGGAGCAGAACCTTTTCAAACCAAAACCTTGTGAAGTATCTGAACTGCAGGCTGTTATAGAAAGAGTGCTCTCATGGTGGTTATGCAGCGGCATTTTGCTTTTGTGTTTTATGAGAAGCTGGGTCATGCCTGTGTAAACTGTGCCTCAAAAGCACATACAGGTTATTTAAATTTAAATCCTATGATTCAAATACTAAGACAATAGTTGAAAAGAGACTTTTCTGTAGAGTTACTCACTGCTGGGACATTTTACAGCTTTTGCTGTTTTTCAGACCATAGAACATAGCAGTAATTAGCACAAAAGTGGTCAGTGGAATCAAATTCAGAGTAAGATAAAAGCTTAGTTTTCTTAGGACTGTAATATTTTCTTTTTTCAGGTATCAATACAGAAGGCTTTGAGTGTTGTGTAATGGTTTGCAATACAGAGAAAGTTAGAACAGTTCACCAATGGACCCCCTGGCCTTCTATTCAGTAGTGCTTTAATATTTAAATGACACTGAAACTCACACTAAATGAGAACTCTGGTATGAACAATGGAAAAATGGTATGTTTGTTATTTTAATCACTACGAAATGGTACCATGGAAGAATTTATTTCCAAAGAGGAAAGATTGAAACATGTTATGTCATGCGCTTTATTATCTTTTTAGGAGTGTGTTAACTTGTCTTATAAAAACAAAACAGTATATTGTACTTCAAGTTGAAAAAATAGAATGCCCGTGTAATGGTTGTCTTGGAAAGCAATTCTACAGTCCCCAGTGGATTGGTGAAATGCTGGAAAGAGGCTGCTGATTAGTCATAAACATAAAATACTGTTTTACCCACAATCATGATGTTCATAAGTATCCAATTTATATATCCAATTTATATACACACTGTCAGTAATAAAAAATAGCTTAAATGTAGCATACAACAAATTGAGGAACATATTTTTGTCTTTCCCTTCAAAAAGGAAATTAGTTTGGCTGATGGATCAAATGTTGTCTATAGGAAAAATATAGATATTACCATATGTTTAATTTTATTTCTAGACTCAGGTGGAAAAGTCCTTTCCCCTTCTTACACAGGGAGTTCTCCTTTTTAATAGTCAAATTATATATATTAATTTACTTTCATATTAGTTATCAAATAGATATAGCTCTGAAGCCTACTGAGACTATTTCTTTGTCCCAAGCAATACACAGGCATGTTAAAAAAAACCCACACTGAATGATAAAAGTTAAACCATTCCACTTAAGCTTGACACCATATCCTGAACTCACAGTTGTATTTTTTTTATTTAGTAAGCATCACAGCTAAAAGAGCAAGTGTCATTTTTAACAAGCAGATCCTAGTATTTGTTTATTTGTGTAGAAGATACATTAAATTGCTATTTCTTTCCAATGTGAAAATGATCTTATTACTATTTTCATCATAATATATCAGAAGACTGTAAAAAATGAATACAAGCTGGATGCAGTTAACTTACACATTTAATTATTCCTTCAAATAAACAACCTACACCCTTATTGAGGTTTCTGAAACTGAAAAGAAAAATGTTTTTTCTGAAGGTTAGCATTAGGTCAGGTCAGTAACTTGAGCTGTTTAGTCATCACTAGTTTGACCTGACTGGTGAGAATTTTCTTTACTGTGGGAAAACCTAATCAAAAATCCAGATGTATGCAACCAGTGATAGCATAAAGCCAGTTATAGTGTAATGGGAAGTGGGCAATTCACTTCTACTCAGGTGAGAAAATTAGGACTGGTTGCCAGGCTTTGGGGCTAGGAAGACAAGAAAGGGGAATTAAGGTTTTTGAGAAAAAGAAGTTTAAGTCTTCTGAGTGATAAGTCCTCCATTGCTGGGGAAACTGGAGGTAAGTCAGAACTGGATAAACCTCTAAACAGCTGTAAAGACTTGCTAGTATTTGGATAAGGAACTTACCAACATGTCCCAAAATAAGTGGAGAGAAAAAGTCACACCTATATGTTGGTGTAAAGTGGGAATCCCCACTGGGATATTTTCACATCCAAAGCAAGCTAACATGTTCAAGAGGACTGATGCTACACAGCACCTCTCAAACTGCACCAACATATTTCAAGTTCTACTCCATCTGATTTTAAACTTCTTAAGGCAGGTAGGTGATATAATTTGTGTTGTTGCTGCTAATAGTTTAAAGCTATTTTCTCAACTGCAGCATATTTCTGATCACAGAAGCCACATTAATGTTTTAAACACTTTTGAGGAATGTTCTCTGGGCATCAATAGTCAAGAAACTGCATTGTTAGATTGTTAGAGGGGTTCCCAACATGCTTCTGAGCCCTGACACAATTCTTGAACATTTTCAGAATGTCTGTGGTAAAGGTAAAAGAAAAAAAAAAAAGAAGAGAAAAAGAAAAAGGGGGAAAAAAGGAAAGCAAAAAAATATTATCAGTATGGGCATGGACCATACTGGTGCCTTCTGTATCAAAGAAAGGTCCCAGGTATGTTTAGTTAACTGCAGTGAAGACATAGAAAAGTAGTGTTGAAGAAATAAAGATTGATTGTCTAAAAGGAAGGACTTGGAAATAATGTAGATGCTTTAAGCTGAAACAGTGATTAAAAAAAATAAGTTGAGCTGCTGTCAAATAGTACACCCATCTGAAGTCGAAGCATAGTTGCTTGAAAGCTTTCCATTGTTTAGGAATATCAGTCCCTGTTTTGGAGACTTCTTATTTTTTTTTTCTTCATTTAATTTAGTATTGCTTAATAGAAGATATCTAGGCTAGTCTGGACCCCTGGCCAAGAGATCTTTGGTTTTCTTGCTTCCTTGCAGCTGAATGAGGGAGCACCCCTCCTAACATAATCCACTGACTACCAGATATATGTTTATCCCAAAAAATTTGCTTACTTTGGCTTTGAAGTGGTGCAATTTCAGAAGGAAGAATAGGGATATTTTTATTCTCTCGGGGAATGTAACGTGGAAGATAGAGTAGAAAGTGAGAGATATTTGAGTTTGAAACATCTGAAATGGTAAGGAGGCATGAACCAAGATCTTCTTTTTTCTGGATAACTGTTATAGCCAGTAAGTAATGACATCAAAGTTGTAATGTAGAGAAAATTAAATTAACTCTATTCAGGTGGCAGTGAGGAAAAAACCTCCCCCACCCCAAAAATGAAAAAAAGCAGTGTTCAAGCTCTGGAACATGTCCAAAGTTTTTCCATTTTTTTCAGAACTGAATCTTTGGTACTCTGCATATTTTTTCAAATATATTTGTATTAGTTCTTGTAAAAAACCACTTGGCTCTCATAAGGAAGTCTGTTCTGGTTAATGTGCTCATAAAAAAATAAAGGCATTGATCGAATCCTATTGGCATTTAATGACACAAGAGATTGCTGATAATCTTAACATATCAAAATCAAGTGTTGAAAACCATTTAAAACAACTTGGAGATGCTAGGAAGCTTGATATTTGGGTACCATATGAGCTCAAAGAAATTATTTCCACTAAGTGTGTTGACATCTGAGATTCTTTCTTGAAATGTAAGGAAAACGATCCATTTTTGAAAAGTATTATAGCTGATGATGCCAAGTGAATCTTCTACAACAATGATGAACAAAAAGATTGTGGAGTAAGCATGATGAACCAGCTCAAAGCACTCCAAAAACAGATACTCACCAAAGGAAGGTTATGCTGTCAGTCTGGAGGGATTGCAAAGGTATTGTATATTTTTTATTGCTCTCAAGGAACCAAACCATTAGTTTGGATGTGTACTGTCATCAACTGGATAAATTAAATGATGCCATGAAAGAGAAGCATCCAGAACTGGTGAATTGCAAAGATGTTAAGTTTCTCCATGATAATGTTAGACCACATACAAGTCTGGTCACTGGTCAAAAATTGTTGCAGCTTGGATGAGGTGTGTTACCACATCCACCATATTCATCAGACCTGGCACCATCAGACTACCATTTGTTCTCTTCTTTACAAAATGCCTTGAATGGTAAAACGCTCACTGCTGCTGAGGGTATAAAATCATTCTTGGAACTGTTTTTTGTTGAAAAATATAAGAACTTTTTTGAACGTTGAATCTTGAAATTGCCTGAAAGATGGCAAAAGGCAGTTGAACAAAATGGACACTGTATTGTTTAATATGGTTTTTGTTTTCTCTGACAATTATTTTAATTTACTCAGAAAAAAATGCAATTACTTTTTGGCCAATCCAATAATTTCTGTTTCTAAATATCTCTGAAATACATGTATGCATGTCCTTTTCTTTTGTGTGCCTGTATAAGAGATGACTTTCAGAATGGTATTAGTTTCCCTCTTTATAATAGCCCTCAATAATGCTAGTTAGCTGTGTGCACATCAAACCAAAGTGAATCCAGCATTATATCAATGTGTGTGCTCTAAGATGGTCCTGATCATACAAGTCTTCACTGTGATACTGCCTTGTTATCCTGTGATGCTGTCCTTCAAAACCCTTAACTTTGCAGTATGTCAATGAAGTCAGGGAGTCAAGCATTACTGAAATAATGACTTACAGGTTCTAGTTTTGCAAAGAAATATATTATCATAAAGAACACTAACATCTACAATTTAGAGTGCCAAAACACCTGCCTGTATCTGTTAGGCACTCAGGTGGAATTCAGAGTGAAGCACCACTTGATGCCAATGGTCCCAACATCCGTAAGGGGATCTCGGCAGTTTTGGTGGGTTTTCACGTGGTTTGAGCCGTACCTAGCATTACCATAGGGCAAACATGTCTGAAACTTTATGTCCTGGAAGGTTCAGTAATATGAGGCCCTACACTCCTTTCTTCCATGGTGCACAACTTCAGTTATGATTTCGAAGGAGTAATTAGGACTCTCTCTCTTCTTTTAAAACATATTTGGTGGTAATGCTGCCACCAACTGTATATTTTAGCCAGTGCAGGAAAGACTATGTGCTTTGCAAGCTGGTCCAGAGCAGTTCCATGCTAGACCTGGGTACATCTCCAGGTGATAAAACAGTTACAAGAGGTAATGAGGCAAATGCAACACAACTTTTATGACAATCCTACCCCCACTGGGAGAGCAACAGAATGGACATGGTTTGTTGTCTCCCACCTGTGAATTATTTTGAGGGATAACTGTTGTGTTTCCTCTGTCTGTGTTGTACACAGGCAAAAGACCAAACAAATCATCCAACTGAGATTCTATTCTGCATCTGATGCTGACTAAAAGTGAATACTTAGGGGAAACTGCAAGAATAAATAAAACACTGATATTTTCTACCAGTTCTGTCCAAGCATCTGACCGTTTGTAGCTCAGGGACTTACTGATCCAAATGTGATTCTTATACATTTGGTAGCTTTCATTTTCCATTTAATGCTTACATAATCAAAGAGGCTAATCATTATGTATTAGTGATGTGTCCATTCAGAAATCTGTAGCTGTCTTCCTAACCCTAGCTGAGCACCCTCATCATCAGTGTAGGATTAAACATCACCCTGGACAGCCAGTACGAAGAACACACTCTCAGCCTTTCTTGTTGAATCTCTTCTGTTCAAGGCCAACGGCATGCCATTATAGCAGAAGAAGGAGAATAAGAAAAAAGTAATAGTCTGCAGCATAACAGATGCTGGTGACTGCTCTATAAATTGTTTCCTTCTTTCGCCCAAAGGCTGTTTGTTGTAAAATGGACAAACAATACAGAAAGCATTAAATCTTTGTTTTTCTTGGTAGGGGTTCTAAGTATGTGGTAAGAACCTCCTCAGGTCTTAATTTATAAATAAAATGGGCTTAATTTATAAATAAAAGTAGATGCATTTTGCAAAGCTAGTTCCTGCAGGTCTGTGTTGGAATTTCTCATTTAGATTGACAGCTCACAGGAATTTTAAGAAGAGGAACAGCTACTATCTATATCTTGATCAGCCTGTGACAGGAGCTATAGGCTGACTCGAATGGGTAGAAACAGGACTGGTGATAATTGGGAAACTAAAATCAAGCAGTGCACTGCTTTGCAGAGTATCTCTAGAGACACCTCAACTCACAAGAGGTAGTCCAGAAAGGAATGAGTGTGGGATACTAATAGTTTGTCAGTGTCTTGTCTTAGGTAACTGAGTCCATCTGTTTTGATAAAGATTGAGACATCTGAGCTGAAACTCAGCGCAAGACACAAAATAAGGTATGTTAAAGAGAATGGCAGAATAATGCTTAGAGATGCCAAAATTTTAGATCTCATAAAATATGAGAAATTGTTAGTTTCAAATTTTAGCTAATTAGAGAAATATTTTCTCCTTTTTTTGTGGTTTACATTCAGTCCCTAAGTATACATTCCTTAAGTCATTTTTTTTCTGAACTTTAATAAAATCTTGACTGAAACTTAAAATAGTCCAGGCTTTGGAATACACTGTGGGCCCCTGGCTCTCTGAATATTGCCTCCAGTATTCCTGGTGCTTTTATCAGAGTCCTGATTTCTACCTTTGGTACATGCATGTTAGTATGGGCTTATTTATTTTCACTTCCATCCCACATACAATGACTAACTTTTTGCCTTTCTTTCCAAATGCCAATTTTAGGTAGACATTTATGTGGAAAAAGCCCAATCAGTGTCATATGGAGAATATTTGGGGTATTGACACAATTATTTGTCCTTAAAAGGTTTGGTATGCCCTTGATTATGTTTCAGTTATCACACTGCTTTGAGAAAACCATCTGAGGCTCACAGACAGAATACTTGCAGAACAGAAACACTATATATTTTAAATGAAATGTATTTCTAGTTTTTATTCTCCTAATAAATCCTCCATTTTCAAAAGGCTTTTTAAAAAAAAGCTTTCGTTCTGTCCAAATCTGACTTTCTCTACATGTCAAATAAATTGGACATTTTTTTCTGAAATGCCTGAATTGTGTGCCCTGACATACTTATAAACTAAATGCAGGAACAGCAGAACCCCACTGTAGAAGTAATTACTTCATGCACAACGTCTACAGCTTATTTCCACTGTTTAAACTCAGACACATTGTTCTTATTTCCACTCCTTGCAAGACATTTGTTCTTTTCACTGCTTCATACTTTGAGTGGATGAGGTTCATCTGGTTTGTTGATGTTATAAAATATGGAATTCTTGTATTAATGGTTATAAAATCATATGGGAATACTTTACACTATGTCTTTGTCGTGATGTAGTATTAACTGGTATCATATAGAATGAGTTAACATGATATTAAATTACTCCTTTCTATGTCATTCACATTTTTTCTCTCTAAAAACTTTTTGTATTATGCCATATTTATGAAGTGAGCTATTGTGATACTGAAGAAACTGTCTTAAAGCAGTTTTGACCTTAATTTAACAATATTTAAATCAACATATTAAGTTTGAGACTCCTGAAAAAACACCACTCTATAAGAGATATTTTAAAATACTACAATATATTGTTGGCAGAAATGTCCAACCACAAAACAACCACTAAATCAGTTAATATTGTTAAAGCCTATTCTTGCAGTAATGAAGGCATGCAGGACAGTCATCTTTTCCTTAGTCATAGAAAAGATGGAGGAAGTTTGACCTTGATCTCAAATCCAGGTCAGAATAGCACTCGAGTTGAAGTCTGGATCCATATCTTAAAGGTTTTAAAAGCCTGACTAAATGAGAAAAGGTATATTTATTTTCTGAACTGTAGCAGCTGCCGAAGAGGTATCAAATACCAGACCAATAGGACAAAAATCAGACGTTTTGTGTGTTATTCCAACATGTTAACAATGATTATGTGCACACTGTAGTGATAGTATATACCAGATTAAAAGCAGCAACGGAACTTAGTAGTGTAGATAGGACTTAAGTGTAATACAGGACCATTTCAAAATTCTGATCTTCACAATCAGTTTTTACTTAAGATGTATAAAATGTGTAAACAGTTACTGAGGAAAGCTCCAGAAGCCCACATCATTCGTCTCAGGTAATGCCTTGCTGCTCCTGTTCATGCATGCTCTGTATATTAGGCCAAAATAATCTTGCCTAATTTTAGGCCTGATAATAGCTGAAAATACAGCCTATAGTCACTCTGGAGGAATTAAGGGTGAATGAGATTTTTGCTAGCAACTCTGTAATTTACATAAATGCACATATACTGTTCTTGCAATGAGTAGGTACTAGTACTAATAACATGTGTGGGAATCATTCTGTGTATTGGTGTCACAGAAATTTCTTATTTTCTTGTTTCTACTACATTTTATTTGTCTGCTGTAGTCTTCTTCCATTCTAAATATCAAGATAGCGGTCTGTAGAAGAAGTGGGTCCTAACGTAATGGTAGGTACAAAATACACAGCAGGAAGCAATTGGAATAAAAAAGCCATAGGCTTTCCTAAATGGCCATGTAGCTTACTTGGCATATGATCAGTGCCTTGGTTCAACACGTTGTGTCCTCTGTGTAGTCGGAGGTGCCAGTATCATTGCTAATGATCCATTTGTCACAGATTGACTGACAACAGTCATCACGTAGAAGAATCTTACCCAAGATACCTGGTCTTAACAAATCTCCATCTGCCAAGGTCACTTTCACCTTCCAGCGGCACTAATTCTCCATCTGCCTAAATCATTGTTGCCAGCATTACCACCAATGTCATTAACATCGCCGTGGATTGTGTCCATGGTTTTTCATTTTTTTTCCTCTTTTCTTCTGAAACAGCTTCAGTTTTTCTAAAACTCCACTTTTGTCACTGCTCCTTCTCTGATGTCAAGAAATCTGACATCAGAAAAATCTGAAGTATCATGTGCTGGAATTACAGTTTCATACATTAACTCAAGAGTAGCCCTGGTCAAGACATCCTATCAGAACATCAAGAAAGTAAGGGGGTAGAAGGAAAACACTTGTGGATTTCTGTCTGAAGCTCAAGAGGTTCTTTGAACAATTCAGTGGGTTTTTTGTTTCTGTAGTATAAACTCTGCAATTGCAAGTGAAATGGCAAAAGAATGGGACACAATTTTAATTCTGTCCTGGATTTGATTTAAATGTTATGCAGTTCTGGCTGCTGTTATAATGCATTAGCTGAACTGCAGCTCACCATCTACTGTTGTATGCATACCTTATCCTATCATGACTGGTATAGCTGATTCTGGCTTTTCTAGAAATCCTCTCTCTGAGGAGTGAGGATTCTCTCTCTGAAGTCAAAGCAGGATTACTTCTGACAGAGGAGGATAAAGCCTAAAGGCTTGCTTCTCTGTCATTAATGAGTTGAGAAAAGTAATTTATCCCATGTTTGTCCCATCTTCCTTATTTGGAGCATTCTCATAAAATATTTCTTATCCACTGAGCTCCTTGTGTGAAAGTAACTTTAGAAATTAAAGCAGGAAGTATTTGAAAAGAGTTGTTGAAAATCCACAAGGAAATAGTATCACTTTTCTTTATGGAACAAGAACTTCTTTCCTTGCAAGCAGAAAATATCTCTATGGTATTACAAGGCATTTTTTGAGGTCTTTAGTCAGCAGTTACAGTGGTGTTACAGAGGAAACTCACTCCAGCTTCCGTGGAACTTGCAGTTAAAATCTAACCAAGGCACGCAGGAAGTGTTCAAAATAACCAAAGATTACCACATGAAGCCTTTTACTAGGAAGACAGAGGAATGTAGCTTTAGCATATTAGCATTTCTTAGCATATAGTTGATGTACTGAAGGAAGGTTTCATACACAGCTTTGCCTCCTCATTGCAGCTGTATCTATTTCTAACACACACTAAACAATCTGTTTTTCTAAAAGCTTTCCTTTTGCTTTACTTCTGCTGTTCATTAAAAAAAAAAAAAAAAAGCTACTTCTCCCTGCCAGCTCCCATATATCTTTCTCACAGTGTGCTGTTCTTATTACCACACCCTTTTCTCTGAGGTTCTGGCATATGATGCCAATTTATATGTTAACAGCTTAGATACCCAGCTGAATGACTGTAGAAAACAAAGACCTATAGGTCAACCTACAGATCAACCAAATCGTGTAATGTTAGGCATCTGAGATGTTTAGGTGTCAAATAGAGATAACTGAAGAGGTACCCTATACAGTAAATGAGGAGATACAGATCTTTCCAGAGGATGATTTGTCTTTTTCCACTGAGAAAGTCAAAAGTGCTATCTCAGATTAGATATAAGATAAACGAGAAAAGTAATATTATTCAGTGTCCAATTGTTCCTTCCATCTGTGCAAGAAATTGTTGTCTGCTTTCTTCTCCCTGTTCAGAAAACTGGGCACTTCAGTAAGCACAGGAGTAGAAAGTAACTGTTGTGGGGCTAAGCATGCTTCTCTAAGAAGTATTCAGGGTCAGAACATTTTGTATATCGTCTTTTATTCAACCAAAAGGGATGCTTGCTTGTTTGTTTGGTGTTTTTGTTTGTTTGTTTGGTTTCGTTTGTTGTTGTTGTTTTTTTAACAAAAACTAAATTTACTGAATGGTTCTGTTAATTAGAATTATTGGCATATTGCTCCTAACAAACTCCTTCTGCCCTTTTCAGTTCAATTAGGCTGACCGTTGGACTGCACACAGCTAATGCTTTCAGACATTTTTTTTGCCTTCAGTAGTTCTGGGAGAAATGGCATGATCATCTGGATGTACAGGGTGAGATTCTAACCTGCAGAGGTTCATTCATGGCTCATTTAGCACAAAATACACTAACTTTATTCAGTATGTAATAAACCTTCAAACAATTTATGGAGTCCAGAAATAGACAGGAGCAGGTGACTGCTATTAGATAAGATTATGTTGTCTTTCAATTCTGCAAAAGTTCAATTTAATTTCATTTACCTTCTTCCTCACTTGTACAGTTGAGACACAGACAGTGGGGCAAGCCTGTTTAGCTGCTATTTTTTAATGTTATTTTTAATGTAGTTTTGTAATACAGTCCTTTAGAGTGAGAATATTAACTGTTACTGCACTGGCAGTGTGCTTGCTACCTTACAAAGTTGAGTGTGTCGTGACTTAGTGTCACTCAAGGTATATAAGAGAACAGTCTCTAGCTTCCAAAGCCAACCACTTCTATAAACCAATCACTTTTTTCCCCCAAGCATTTTTCCTTTGCCCATACACCAAATTCTCAAAATGGATGAATATGTATTGACATGTGGTCATTACACTAAGCAGATTTTGTGATTTGAGGTTGGATGTCCTTCCAACAATGAGAATTTTTACTGTGTCTACCTTGGGTGTGCAGGAAGAATTGAAAAAAATTAGATAATTATTATATATGCTTTAAAACCAGTGCTTGTAAATTTTGCATAGACAAGCTTTAAAGAGAAATATGCACTTACGTATATTTTAACATACACCTATTACCCAGGATCAAGCTAAAAAGATACATAAAATGAGACTATGCTTCTAAGGTTGCTTGATTTAAGAAAAAATAGGAGTCATCAAACTAATTTCCTTACTTAATGTTACATTTAGAAGTATATGTTCCTCCTTTTTCTTGAAAAATGGTTCCACTAGGTATGTTTAAGAGATACTACATTCTGGA
>NW_010183541.1:34241-37138 GCF_000695765.1 Mesitornis unicolor
TCCTGCTGACTATATTTCCCTCTATAGTTAGATGGAATAAATAAAGTTTATAATAGGTACTGGCAGATTACATTTACAGTTATTTGTTTAGGAAAAATTCTGAGGGCAGTAAGAAGCTTTGATATACCTTGAAAAAGCATCATGTAAATTGGAAGCTGTTTGTATCTATCCAGCATCAAATGATTCAGATGCTGTTAACAGAATGGAAGCTATTCTTAATCCATGTTCAACCTAATGGTAGCTATTTCAGAAATTTGTTGTGGGTATTTGCACATCTTTCAAACTCTTTTGTCTTAGAAATGTTTCATAGCTATGTAATGTTGTAAATTGGATTTTTTTGTGTAAAACTGGTGTATTGTAGCATGGCATGACCTCAGATTTTGCTCCCACAGTGTAACCTATGTGAGTTCATGGGGCCAAGGTTGTACAGCTAATCATGGCATTTGATCCTAAAGGATTTTTTTCTGTCTGAGTTCGTGATTGTGACCTACATCCACTTAAAAGAAATGTGTTTGACATGTCTCCCTATTCTGCAGCTTTACCTGCCATTTTGAATAATTTTCATCCTGTGGTTTTTGTTCTCATATAGTATTGTAAAACAATTGTAAGAAAGCAGATGTCTGAGATTTCAAACAGAAATTAACTGCCATACTTTACTGACATATATTTCTTACTGTGATACTGAGAGGTTAGTCTTACTGTTGGCAACTTCAGAATATTGGTTTAATGAAAGTAGTGAAACATCAATCAGTGAAAGGTATGAAAGCAGTGCAAGGAAAAAAAGAGAATGGAAAGAAAATCTGTCGAGATTGAATTTAAGATAAATAGATTAATTGACTTAAATGGCAACAGGTTTCATCAATTTTGTTTTAAGTTTATATGTATTCCAAAGAGTTTAGTTTTGGACTGATGGTTAAGATGGTTTTTAAATGGCTGGGGGCAGGTGGGTCTCCTGTGTGTGACTTACTCGCCAGCTACAACATGTGCTTATGCAGACCTTACTGACCTGTGGCCAGCAGGTGTGGCACTGCCTCCAAAGCAGCCCCAACAAAAGTGATATTTCTGGCTGCCTCCTAACACTGTTGTCTGCTCTCTGCCTCATGAGGCTGCAGTGTATCTGTATTCTAGCCATATGGCAAACCATAAGATATAGGGTTCTGACCACCTAATTTAAATGTCTATAGGTGCCTACATCCACGGCTAATCATCTAGTCTTCCTTTAATTAAATGCAGATTAATAAGTCCTTCTACAGCACAAGACATCTCATCTTTGCATACATCTTTAGACAGATAAATGGTCAGTACAATAGAGACTTCTGTTTCTCTCTACTGACTATGAAAGGTACCAAGACAACAATGCATGAATCTACACTGTAGATCTGTGCCGCTTGAATACTAAAAGTCTCTAAGACTTTTGCAGTATAGACATTGTATTATTGGTAAGTCAAGGGTCACACATTCACAAACAGCTATGGACATAGGTGATTTATATTGTAAAAGAGCAAGGTTCCTGGATGAGGAGCGTAGAATCCACATAAACCCATATTACAACAGGTGAATACAAACAGAAAGAAGTATGGAGAATGAGATGAATATATAACTTACAGTAGTAATGAGGTGTGATTAACTTGGATTTATACATTCGTTTCAATTGGCTGTGGGCTGAATTTTTTGTTACCTGGCTTAGCTTCAGTTTAATAGCTATTGCCTTATGGTAGCCTTTTGGACAGAGAAGAGAGGCAGAGAAAATAAGCTACTTAGCATTTCAGAAATAGCTTTTGCTAGGTGAGAAAGCAGTTACAGCTTTGAGACTCTCTGAAATGCAGTTCCACCAAACAATGCAGGGTGTATTCTTTTCTGTTACATTTTTCCACACTCTGCCTCCATTTGTTTGTCACGGCATGCTTCTCAGCAGGGGTTTTCCACCTTATCTCTTCACTGGCATTTTTGTTTTCTTTCTCTCCACCTTCATTGCCACACACACAGTAGCAACTCAGTTATATCTTGACGTCAGCACAGGAAAAAGATACAGCTTTCCTCCCAGCATCTCAGTGGAGCTGTCAGTGACTACTGAGTAGAAGCAATTCATATCTGCAGAGGCCTCCAAAATCCAGTCACTGCTTTAAGAAGTTGTTTTTTGGAAAGGCAGAATGTGTTCAATATGACAGCTATCAGGACCTCCTTTAAGTCCTGTAAAAAAACTACTGCAGAAATTTTAACTATAACTGAAGGAAAAGATCTTGGTTTTATATCTCAGTAATGTACCTTTTTCTCAGGTGGATCATGTCCCTCCTTGGTATTATATTACTGAGAGTAACTAGCATAAGTTAAATTACTTTTCTGAAATCAACATATTATGTACAATCATGAAGAGAGAAGGTTTTAGGGGAAAGATAATACCTTCTGGTAGATGAATGGATAAAGCTGGAAAACATGGAAACTCTTTGGGCATACAAAAACCTTCATCAGTAATATTCCCATGGCTGTCTTAACACCATTACCACACAGTCACAGTCCTCCTCCAAAAATATGAATTTAGAGTCCTAAACTTAATAATTATGTTGAATTATTTGCAACAGTGTGCATAATGTTAGTTAGATATTCAGCAGTAATCATGTAACTGGACAGATTGCGTGTTCCAGTTAATTGCAATTGTTTTTGAGCATGCATATTTCAAAAAGCAAACATTACTTGCACATTTCAAGATTTTTCTGCTAATGAAGAAAAAACATTTTAGCAAGAAGGCATAATGAATTTTTAGTACAGAAATACACAGCAGCAGCATTTGAACTGCAGAATCACTTTCTCTATTCTACTTGAACCATTGCTTCATTCGCTTCACTAGAAAGAAATATTGCAATTACCTACTGATTATGTTAATGTTATAGGAGGGAAAG
>NW_010183541.1:37169-62915 GCF_000695765.1 Mesitornis unicolor
GTAATTTCAGCCCACCTAGAGAACTGTCTGTCTTATTCTACCTACTTCTACTACCTGCTTATAGGATTCTGAACTCTAGTTAACCCCAAATCACTCTTCTAATATTATAATATTCAAAAAAAAGCAAAACATAATTTCAGTACAATTTCTTGAAAACGCCTTAATATTTTCCTGTGTGTCATCTACGAGATAACTAACTTTTAGAACTTCAGTGATGATTAATTAGTGATTAGCAACACAGAAGCAAAACGAAAAGTGGTCTGTGAAAAAGAAGGCAGATTTTATTCTTGTGACAAATAGTTGTGATGATTTCTGTGCAAGTTCCCTACTTCTTCAACTGGAAAACCTCACTGATTTTTTGTTGCTTCTGTTGTATTTAATAATTAATAACTACCAAGCCAAGCATGCAAAAAGATAGAAATCTCTTGTCATAGACTGGATTCTTGATGTAGCGTATGTGCAGTCAGTGCTGACAAGCAAGGAAACACAGATACTGAACCTCACATTATTTTCAACATGCAGAAATCTAGCAGAGCAAGGTAAGAAAATGTAGTAATTTTGCTGTTGAAGTACCTGTAAAATTTGCTGGTGTGATAGAGAAAGTGGGAAAAACTATAGCGTCTCCTTCCTTTTACATGCAGTAGGGTATTTCTCACAGATAGCAGCCTATATGAGAGACGTTTAAGTAGACCATCTATATTGTCTCTCCAGTGGTTATAAACGACCTGTCCAGATAACTACTTCAATGTAGTAGATGTCTGCACAGATGTCCAATGTCTGATGAAATAATTCCCACCTATGCTTTCATTCTTGTAGCACTCTTTTCAAGTTTATGTCCGGGAGAAGTAGTATCCACTGCTGTAGCTCCTACAGCTCCGATCAAGAAGTTTCTATATTTCACAGAGCTTTCCATTTCCTATCCCTCATTCCCTGGACAGTGGAGAAATTCTAGAACCAGCAGGTAGGAAGAAATATACTGGCAGCTTGTAGGAGTGTGAGATGAGTATGTGATGAAGGGGTGTGCCAGCAGTGTAATGGGAGAAAATCTGAAAAGTGGGAGTCCTTGTGAAAAGAAAGAGGTGAACAAAAACTAGAGCAAGAAAATGTATGCTTAATTTAGAATGGTAGCTGAAAAGATATGGAGTGAAAGAAGAGATAGTATAGAAGCATGAGTCGTTGTAGGAAGGCAGGAGTTGAACAGGAAGACTTAAAGAAAAGAGTTGGGGAGAAATTTAAAAAATGGAGGAAAAGTTAGCTAGCATATGGACTAGTTTTCATATTAGAAATGAGTGAATAAACTAGCAGTTATCAAGCCCAGAAGAGAAGTGACTTAGGGGACATATAAAAGAAGTCTGTAAAATCACGAATGTTAAAGAGAATGTAGATTAAGTCAATTCTTTCCCTCTCTCAAAATAAATAATTAAATTTTGATGAAATTAGTAGTATCTGAATTCAAAAAAGAAGAAAAAATAGGAAACTTGTGAAATTTGTTGTCAGATAGTGTCCTTGAAAGTAAAAGATTATACAGAATTGAGCTGAAACAAGTCTGTGGAAGATAATGCCATTTAAAGTTACTAATTATATAGAAACCAGAGGCAGTTCAGCAAATCCACTGAACTGAAAATGGTAGGAGACAGAGACAATTCTGAAAGTATCATATATGCTTATTTTGCTCATATTTCTCCTTAGGTATTAGCTTATGGCCATTGGTAGAGGAAGCATACTGAGTTAGATGATCCTTGGCCTGACACAGCATGTCTGCATTTATTTTCTAAGCAGGGGAGAGAAAGAGAAAAAAGGTAGGTACTACTACAATTCAGAAAGTATGATGAAGGCAATATTTAGGAAGTATTATTTTTGAAAAATATATTTAAGAAATATATGCTTAAGAATTATTATTTTAAAAGAAGTCTTGCTAAGCACATGTCTATAGAAATAATTTCAAAATCTATTTCTAGTCAATGTCTAAGTAATGGTACAATCTTTTTGATATGCCTTGTTTTGATGACCGTATAAAAAACAAACAGAAAGATCCCCAAGCCCCTTTTCTTAATAATATTCTATTTCATTTAAACTAACTGGAAGAGATTTATCTGAAGCCTATATTGATGTCAAGGAAATAGGCTTGTGCCACTTAACTCAAGAGACTGTCGAACAATGGCTTATCTCAGACAAAGCCTTCCAAAACCACCACGTCATAAAAAGGGCAAAGGTCATGCCGCTCTTTTGTACAGCCTTCCATCAAATCATGTTTATGGACACCCAAAAGCTGGGTTCCTAGAGAAAGCAGTAGGGGTCTTAGCACTCCGTGTCGTGCCTGTCAGTGCAATGAGAAACACATCAAACATCTGCTTCCTTTCATTTATTGACACTGATAGGTGCATTTTGAATGAATCTGTACTCAGTAAAAGTGTTGAATAGCTTAAGAAGTGCGATACGCACACAATAGAAGTACCGTGCTCAGGTAGCCATGCAAATAGCTGTACAGGAAGCAGCTTAATCTTAGTTACTAATGCCTGAAAGGATGGTGACATCCATCAAATTAAGTATAATTGTCTTTCTCTAATATAAGTGACTATTACAATTATCTTAATATAAAGGATTCAGGAATATCTTAAATCTTCTAGATTAATAAACAAACAAGCTCAGCACAGTGGCCAGCCAAGAGGTCAGATCAGGTTGCCCTGAGGTTAATTGGAGTTTTTCTACTGAATTAAATTAGGTAAGTGTTCAGCAGAAAATGCTTGAACTTTTCTGAATGGCTTCCTTTCAGTGGAAGGAAGGTGAACGTAAGCAAGCTTTGGTTTCATATTATATCCAAGGCACAATTTTTTCATTTGGCTTTAAACCATAAACCAAACCTCCCTCTTTTGCTTTTCTTATCTATGTAACTATTCTAATCTACCATCTATAAGCAATATATTTTAAACTCTTATTACTGAAAAGAAACTAGACTTCCGTACTGGTTTTTATTCTATGGTGTTTCTAACTGTTGTGCAGAAAGCAGGCATAAAATGGCAGCCCACAGGCTCTATCTTACAAACTGTAGCAAAAGGACTGCCCTATTTTATGAAGAAATTCTCTCTTGCTGACTATCTGTAATTTTCTCTGCCTCATTTGAACAGAGACAAGGCTGGCATTGATAAAAACTTATTCATTATGGAGTGTAAAAAGAAAAGAAAAGAACCGAAGTGTTAGAAATTAGTATCAGTGTTAATTAAACTTTATTTACTTGTGAATCTAGGGTAGTATTTACTCTACCTTCTGCCAGTTTGAATCTCGTTCTAGCGATACCTAGGTCTATCTATTCTAGATGTAATTCACAGTATTGGACAAATTGCTGAACATGCTGGAAGTGTTATTTAATTTTTAAAACCTATATACATATATATATATGAATGTGTGTGTATGTGTGCAGAAAAAGAAAAAGGGGAGAATGGGAGGAAAGGAAGAAGGCAGAAAAGAGAGCAAAACAGTAGTACTTTCTTTGACATATTACTCCTAAACCCATATTTAACCATGTCAATAGAAGTGAACTGAACTCTAAAAATGAGGCCAGTGGAGAATTGTAAGTGCTCAACACTTCAAGAAACTGATCTTGAATTAGAAGCCTAACTTCTAGCAATCAAATTTGTAAGTTTTTGTAAGCTTTGCTCATGTCAATAGAAGCTGTTTTTTCATCATGTTTGCCTTCATTCCATTCATATATATTTATGCATAACAAAGAAAGGAAGCTCAAAATCTTAAACCAGAAAGAGAATTGTGGTTAGAAATTGAAATATTAAACATCAGGTTTAGCCTGAGTTTTATTTTTGGTATTGATTATATAAAACTGTGCCTCAAATATAAATCTTTGGGGGATTTTTTACGATGTTGCTGGTTTTAATTTATACTTTCTGGAAAGTGTTCTCATTTGCTATCAAAATTAATGCAAGGCAAAAAATACCCTATGAGAAACCAAAAAGGAAGCCAGTTGTGTTTTTCTCAATAATTTATTGATTTATTTTCCTTTTAACTAGTGACAGTCTTTTACTTACTGATAAATAAGTCTCAAAAGGCACAGAGATTCAGTTAAACACCCCAAAATTCAGATGCTTATTCAAATTTTATTTGATTTGCTTTCATCTAGACCTGAGCCAATTGAAAGTTTCTTTTTTTGTTCTTTTTATTCCAGAAATGACCATTTGTTAGACACATAGCTTTTCATGGTGACATAGCAAGTTTGTTAAAAAACAAACAAACGAATACTATGGTTAATAAATCTTTTGGCAAAGTGATAACACACTCTGCGAAGTTACATTTTGGAAGTGACATCTTTTTGTCCACTAAGTAGAGCAGAAGTTATGACTTTTTTTTCTTGAAATAGAAGGTCCAGGTTCATTCTGTTTTCTAATCTACAGAGTTAATATTTGACTCTAAGTAACATAGGCACTGGGGTCTTTGGGGATTAGAATGTTTTCTTTTAATTATTTTTATATATAATAAAATAACCTAAAAAAAATTTGAATTGACAGGTCTTGAGTTCATCAAAACATGGAACAGAAAACAAACAAACAAACACACTTCCACCCCTGCTAAGTTTTAGTATTCTTGGGAAAGGAAATCCATTTCCTAAATCTATACTTCTCCGCTCCAAACTGAATAAAAACATTCACCAGCTACTTTTAATGTTTTCAGTAACTTGTGAACTCCTAGAAGATTTTGAATAGCTCATTATAATAGACATATAGAACATAAAATACCTCTTGATTGATCCCAGCAAGACCAGAGAAGTGATTATTTCCCTGTGCATGACATCGGTAAGGCAGCACCCGGACAACTATGTTCAGTTTTGGTCCCCTCACTACAAGAAAGACATTGAGGTGCTGGAATGAGTCCGGAAAAAAGCAACAAAGCTGGTGAAGGGTCTAGAGCACAAGTCTTATGAGGAGAGGCTGAGGGAACTTGGGTTGTTTAGTCTGGAGTAAAGGAGGCTGAGGGGAGGCCTTGTAATTCTTCACAACTACCTACAAGGAGGTTGTAGTGAAGTGGGTGTTTGTCTCTTCTCCCAAATAACAAGTAATAGAACAAGAGGAAATGGCCTCACTGGGGGAGGTTTAAATTGGATATTAGGAAAAAGTTTTTCACCAAAAGTTTTTTCAAGCATTGGAACAGACTGCCCAGGAAAGTGGTTACATCACCATCTCTAAAGGTATTTAAAAGACATGTAGATGTGACATTTGTGGTCATGGCTTGGTGGCAGACTTAATAGGTTAATAGTTGAACTTAATGATCTTAAAGGCCTTTTCCAACCTAAATGATTCTATGATACATACTGTGAGCAGTTCTCTGTATTTTTAGTTAGGAATTACACCACTGGCAAAATAATTAAAGGAAGGATCTGCCTTACAATCTTTTTTTTTGTTCCTTGTCTAAGGAGCGCCAAGAGTACCACAGATCCAATACAACATGTGACTTAGAAAGTCAACAGAAAGGAAGGAAAATTTCCATAGTTACAAATATACTTGTAGTGCCCTATTCATAGCATGAAAAAGAGAGCTAAAAAGAAAACAAAGTGTGTGATTAAAGTGCAGCAAGCTTGCACTGCTATATACAACATGTGAGTAGAGACAGCCATTAATAATTTTTTCATACTCTTAAGAGCTGCAGCCCAAACATCATCAATATGCTTCTCCTAATAGCCACTAAGGGATGTGGCACAGCATCAGAGGAGGCCAGCTTTCTCTTTGCAATCCTAAAAAACCTAACGTTCAGGAGTGGTTATTTAGGCAGAGAGGGGATCAAGGCATCTTATGTTCCATCTGGAAGTAGACAGGTCCAGCATGTATTTTGTTACTATACCGGCTGAGGAGACACTTTATTTGTGTTGTACAGGAATTGTATGACAGAAGTTTTGCTAGGTGTAGCAGTATTCACTAGAAGGCCATTAGATTGCACATCTCTATTCGGAGTATTAAAATTAGGAAAAAAATCTCCTTCCTAGTCTCCATCCCTCTGATACATTACAGATAGCTGCTCTAATGTCTTCGCACTCCAGTGCTTCCTGAACCCCTCCTGCTATATGTGCCAGTGTTTCACTGAGTCATCTGTTTACCTGGGTGCTGTATTTCTGCTTGTCCTGTCCACTTCTCACACAGCTGTTACTGTCTTCAGACCACCCAAGCTGCTCCATAGCTGACACACTTGCATCCTTCACTTGAAAGAGCTTAATTCATTGCTTAATCAGTTGATCGACTGATAGGCATCTCAGCTCAGCAAATAATTTCCAAGTACTTATCTAATACAAAGGGGCAGCTCAACTTTCTGCTCCAAAGACATCAACTGTTACCCTTCAAGGGCTGACTGACAGATGTTAGTGTTAATCTAAGTCTTCTGTCTAATGAAAGTTTTCCATAGTCGAAGGAAGGACAGGAAAGACAGGCATTCCTTTCTATTATATGTTCCTTCTATTCTGGGGAGACACCACTTGTCTGCCTAGTGTAATGTCCTTCCGCAGCATGGAAACTAGGAGCTTGGTGATTTTCCAGCAAAATCTCTGTGGCTCCTGAACATCTTTCTACACAGCCAAAGGATGATGTTCTTGCTTTATTTCAATAAAAATCTGAAATAAAAGTACAAAATTGTAGCTATTAGTGACTATTCTGTGTCTGACACTGAATGTGTTCCCTTTTGATCTCACCCAACAGTGAGAAACACAAGCTGCTTTTTCTGGGAAAGGCTAGGTGCCCAGGAAATCTGCACTCCTTCAGATCACTCCTCCCAGCTACAGAAATACATGAGCAGAAGCTGTTCACTTCAAAGCAGCATTATGGAGAAAATGGCCTTTCCTTTAGTCTACTCTGCAAAAATCTTTAACAGCTTATGCTATATGATGCATAGTGGAAACATGCTGCAGCTCTGTGTGACTCATCACTTACACCTTGGGAAAGCCTTTTGAAAACTATTTCGATTTTGTTAATCAGATTCTGTACAGACCATGTGTACTAACCATGCAACTGAAAATTGCAAGATTGGTCACTTGGCCTCCTTCTATTCAAAGTGTTATTAAAACAAACTAGTCTGAATTTAGGTAGAGTTTCAGTAGCTTATATTACATTCATTTTAGTAAAGATAAGATGAAAAGTCACCTCTGTACACATCTTTCTATAGAACATATTCTTAAGTTGGTAACTGCTTAACTGGCATTATAGGTAGTGTTTGTTGTTTTTCACATGTATATATTCAATGCCGAGAGAAAAGCACATCAGACAAAGTGAAAAAAAAAAGAAGAAAACTGTAGCCATGAGTAGTAGATGGTCACCAAGTGTCTCTGAACCCAATAAATGCTGCTGAGATCTTATGGTACATTTCTGTTTTCAAAATACAAGCTTAAGAAATGCATGCTGAGGTACTGGGAGACCTGAGGTTTTGCTATGGCTGCCTTTCTCAGTGGAGGTTAACACAGCTCAGTTTCTGTAAGACTTCTTGGAGGAAAATAATAGATTTCTGTGGGAGATGGCACAAGATGCATCTTCTACCACTGTTGTGGAACAATGTGATGCATGAAAAAGCTTTTTCAAATGATTGTTTTTTTAGCATGTTTTTCTTTATGTAGTGACAATACTTTAACACTTATGACCATCTTCTCTGATTTTATTTTTGAGGACTTTATTTTTGAGGATTATTAAGAGGCTGAGGAATAGGAGCAGTTTGGTAGGATAAAAGCGCTTGCTTCTAAGTCTTATCAGAATGTTCCACTTAAGTATTATTTACTTTAAAAATTTCTCGTTCAGAGTAGAGCTGCCTATTCAAGGCAAGCTAGAGACATGCACTTCAGCTAAGAGAAAAAATGTAATATGATGATGATTATATACATCCAGCTGTGGGAAATGTCTTTCTTTGGATATAATTTGATTCAATTGTGCAAAGTACTCCCCTGACAGTTTCTTTAGCCTGTGAATGTGTAGAGTCCTCTGTGGAGGCTGCTTTTTGTCAGTCATTCTCTAATAAATGTAAATCTTACATTGCTGAATAACAGTTTTAGACTCTTTTTCTTACACATTAATAATGATATATATTATTTTTTGAAGGATGTTATTTCCTTTGTTTACTTCCCCAAGGAACTGACCAAAGAAATCTACTGTATTAGCCCCAAGTGGAATTAGATTCAGTCTTAACAGAGAGCCACCTCCAAATTCTCTGAACAGCAGTAGCACCCACTGCTACTGAAATTATATCCAGATGATTTTGATTTTATATATGTGTGTTGGTAAGTTTGCTGGTCAAGTAAGAATACAGGTCCAGTAATTACACTTCCAGCTACTAGGTACCCTGTGTATTCTTTCAAAGGTCTCTTGTCCTTTCTTCATTCATTGGATATGTTACTCCTCATATTTTACCAAATCCTTTAAATTTTCATTATTTCTTCCTAGTCTTCCGGTTTCCAAATATCACTGTTCATCAAGTATAGCTTTTGTTCAGCTACTTCTCTCAAAGTTGTATTGCTGTTTTCTGGCAAAATTTCTGTACTGCTTGTGTTTATATCACACAACTACTCCTCTAAGAATTCTTGAGCATTGTCTAGTATGAGATCTGGCTGTTCTATTGTAAGAATGGAGTTACAATGATGATACTTTTGTTATTCTTCCTTATTTTAACATTGTGCAATTACTATTCTCATCAATGGTAACAGAAGTTTCCTTGTCTTTAGCATCATCCATCATCCATACATTCATACATATAGCTTTGTTCAAGAAATATAAAGATTTCTTTTCATCACATTAATTTCTTCTCCATCTAAGAAAGCTGAGAGCACAATATGTGGCAAATACTGACATCTGTAGCTGCTGCTGGTGGGCTTTTCTAAAGAGAAATGGTCCTAGGATTTTTGCTATGTATATAGGTGAGGTAAAACTCAGCAACAGCTTCTTCAGTTGCTGAAAGTGTTTCTCTGGTACAAAAGTTCTAATTTTCTTTCAAAGGTTCCATTAGGGGACAAGAGTAAATTAAATAATTTTTCTTCAAGAGTTTTTATGGTTTTCCTTTCCTTTTATTAAAGGAAATTCATTAACTTGTGAAACATGAACAAAAGGACATGACATGTTTTAGCCACTGAAACAGGCCTTGTCTATTTGTACATTTATAAGCAGCTCAAACCTTGTTATGTAAAGTACAGTTATTAGGGAAAAAGTTTATGAAAAGACAATTTCTTCAGCTGTTTTTGAGATAAGGTTTAAAAAGTCAATGTGTAGATTTTACTCCAGTGATTTTTTCCCCCTAGTTTCTCTTTTCACAATAGCTTTGCAGACAGATACCTAGCACAATTTAAGGTTAAATGAGGTGCAAACTCCCACATATATACCATGGTGTCTTACAGCTAGTTCATTTATAAGCATAAAAGAAAATAAGTAGAAAATACCATTTTATATCATCATCCTAATCAGCTCACTGCTTCACATGCAGTAACATAAAAATTGATTACCATTAATTTGAAAAGTACATCTTAAAAGAAGAGCAAAATAACTTTTCAGATGAGAAACTCTGCTACACTTTCCTGAGACTCTGCTCCAGAAGTTGGTTCAAATCCTCCAGGCTAGGTTGTTGCTCTGATGCAGCCATCAACATCTGAGTCATCTTATCTCCTGCTGTTAATCAACCTCTCTACTTTTAAGATAACCTTAGAGAATTATTTTTCATGTAATAGCTTATATACTTATTATAGTCTCTACTGAAGTATTCCACAGGCAGGTGATTTTAGAGAAAAGTGAACAGCAGTTTGTTTTTCCTTCATACATCCAATTTACTGAACATTTATCGTTCTATTACCTCTGATTTGTATCGATAGTTTCAGAAGAATTATCAGGTAGAGATCTGTACTTACAAATTGGAAAAGAATGCATAACTGCAACAGATGACTTATCTCTGAGTGTATAAGAAATATTTCTAAATGAGAAGTGAGCATTTTGGAGCATTATTTAGCTTCTTTTAAACACAGCTATCCATTTGTTTTCTTAAAGAATGGGAAAGTTCCACTTATTTTTATCTGTATTTTCCAAAGGGTAGATCCATAAACAATAGCTCATGTTCAGATATTAGAAAGGTTCACCTATGTTTACATTCAAGAATATCAGTAAATTACAAACAAAATGGTAGAAATTAAAGTTTAGTTTTAATAGCCCCTTAATAGTGAAATAACTCACAGTTATTTAATATCAATGTATCTATGCATTTATTGTAAATAAAATAAGTAAAATAACTGTGGAGAAAGTAGAGTTTAAAGTGATATTGCAATTTGTTGACATATCTGTCATTCCTAGACGTGTGTTCCACCTCTAATCTGGTAAGGAGACAGTTTCTCCACAAAGCTCTGTTGTCATAGACAAGCTCTGTCAATCACACATTGAATCAATGACACTGAATTCAGGCAGTTTTTAAATTTTTGTTTTAATACTTTCTCTTTTTTTCTCTCTTTGATCTTTAGCATACATAACTACTGACAGTCATCTGTAATTTCTAAGTAAGCAGATAAAGAGAAAACAGTTTCTGAAGAGCTTCAGTTGCAATTTAAATAAATCAAGGCCTCTTCTGTTACACAGACTGTCTCATGTTGAGTGTCAGCAAGAAAGCAAAGCCTTCCCTTTCTGGCTAATTAAAGTCTATGGTGACTGTTCTTCATAACAATGTGAGTGAAACAAGGAAGCTAATGCAAAAGCCTACAAACACAGACATATACAGTTACTTTTGCTCCTATGAGGGGCAGCACCTAAAACGAAGGAGAGGATTCTCACAGCACCAGAGCTAGAAAGGTGCAGGCTTTGTTTGAGCAGGGCTTTCTCTGCTCACCAAGGAAATTGCACCATTTGATGCATTATTACATGCATCAAATATTAAATTTATATATATATTTTCCAATGTAATCTTCAGAAATTTAGTTTAAAAAACTGCTCCTGAGATTCTCAACACTTAAAAAGTAGACAGAGAAACCCTTATTTTCTTAGACTATGGAGCTTAATTTTCTTTTTAAATTCTTCCTCTAAAATGAACTACAGTCCACTCTAAAGCTTAGGAAGAACCTTTATTCACAGTTAATTATTCATTTCTTTGGCATATTATTTGAATTTTTATCTAAGATATGTTAGATGTGAAATCACTTTTAAAACAGAAAGAGCCAAGAGAAAAAAATAAAATAGTTAAACTGCAGTAGAATTAAGAAATGCCTCCAGAGCATTTACAGATCTTAACCTGATTGCACTCCTTTTTCAGAGGGCAGACTACATTGAATTGTTACCTTATCCTTGATTAAAAAAAAAAAAGAAAGAAAAGAAAAGAAAAAGAAAAAAGATATAATGTCAAATGCTCATCCCAGAAGACAACTCTTCTAACAGAAAAGAGCTTGATAAAAGTTTTTTAAAGACCGGGAAAAAATGAAGCTTTTTATCATTGGAATTTTAGCAAGATGTTGTTTTGAGAATCTGACCTCTTCTTGACCCTCCACTAGTTTTAATAATTTTGTCCCTGTTCACTAGGGCAGCTGAACTAATTCTATAACAAAATGTAATGGCATTAATAATCTATCAGTTGGTACTTCTGATGCTTTCCTTCCTTAATTGATAATTAGTTGTATCCTAGGAGACACTGTTCTGCTCCTTGAGAAGTATATGCTTAATCTGATGGATGTTCTAATACTTAGACATAAAATTCTTGTCTTCCTTTATCTGAAATTTTGCAATAGTTAAGTAAGTCTTGTATCAGGTAGATACTATCAGATATTCCAGTTGCTACGTCTCAGTCAAAAATACAGATAATGGACATATTCTCATAATAAATGTATTTGATCAACACTGTACAGAGTTGCAATATGGGATGGACATTTAGTCTAAACAGAAGCGATTAATATCTATTTCAAAAGTAGATATGTACATCTGAGACAGGGAATAGAGAGGAGAAATATATAAATAACTTCAAGATTAGTTTTTTATTGGTCAAACACTTATAAAACAAATGACTACAACATGTCAGTATTACCTATATATCCAGCTTGTTTTTTGGGTGTTTTTTTCTATAGGTTTCTCTTCAAAGATAGTTACTGAAGATAAATGTATATAAACAGGAAATTTCTCTCTGAAATTTTTCTTTACACCTGAACTATATATAATAGTAAACATAACTCTTTGTGATATAACACCTGTGGCTGCAAGAAAAAATTATTCTTTTGGAAACTTCATATATTAACAAAGGGAAGGAAACCATCAATCACAGGTGCAAAAGAGCAGCTCTTGATACATATTCTGAGTGTATACATATATGCATTAAACCCATTTTGTTTATAAATAAAGTTGAATTATACACCTACTAAAACTATTGAAAGGTAAGAACGCATGATTTTCAAGTTAGAAACATCAGTGTCCTGTATGACATGACTGTATTAAGATTACACGTGGCCTTATAAGTTCCCGGTGTTTCACTTTTGCTATTACATTGAGGATACATGCATTCATTGAATTTTCATTGAACATTCATTGAACATTGAGGATAGATGCATTCTGAAATCACATTAGCTTGCATCTACTAACATCGTTGTATTCACAAGGCAAGCTTGTAGCTTGGATATATTTTACCTGTTTGAAGCAAGCTAAGAATTTCCCATTCCTATCAATTAAGTGATGTGTTACCATTCTGTAATTTGGATTTTAGCATAAGTCACTGAATGAATTTTGACTACAAATAGTGTTCTCCATCCATTCTACCTCCCATTAACACTAATATCTCCTTTCAGCTTCAAGTTAGCCATAAGAATTGGTTTTGGATTTAAAATAAAATCACTCAGATAAATAGTGCTCTGAAGTGGGGTCTCAATTAACCATGTTGTTAAATGAACTTTTTTTTAAATTTTGAATTAAAAGGGTTTATTGTTGTTTGTACTCTGATAAAATGTCAAATTTCAATGTATTTCACTAAACTGCATCACAGCCTTTCAATTTAAGAAACTGCCATATATATTTATTATATATTATTTATTATTTTATTCATTTTCTTTAATCTTTCTAGCTTTTGGAGAATGAGAAAAAAAGAATCAATGTAAAATCATTGCCAGGTAAAGGGCAGTATGTGTTTATTGAATAATATCACTCTAAAATCGCCAGGTAGCCTCATGTAGTAAAATAATCACCCCTGCATTTTAGTCTTTCTAGTAGGGATGTGAACCACAATTTTATTTTCCAGAAATTGCCAAGAAATTTTTGACTATTAGTTTTATATTGGTTTCAGGGTTGAAGCTGGAGAGAATTTATTTGGTCAGTGCAGAGGACGTTCCTAACCTTTTATAGCTATCGTCGTCTATTATTAGATCATGCAGTGCTGTAAGTTCAATAAAATCTCCTGCGTATAAAGCCTAGCCATCAGAAAAGGATGCTGCCACTGTCATCTCTTGATAGTTCCTAAGAACTCATCCTCTCAGTGACTGCTTATAATGGTGAACTGCGAAATAATGCTTTTATTTATATACTAAGTTTTCACATCATTTTAGTTAATTTGCCAGAATACAAAAATAAGAAATTTCAGATGAAATAGAAATAAAGTATACATAGGAAAGGAGGATAAGCTCCTTCATTAAGTTCTACTGAGCAGTTTTTAATTTCCATTTCTTTCTATTTTCTGTGATTGAAACTCCAAATTTTGGAAACTGTTGCAAACTACATTAAAATGGGATTCAGTAGAATGCTGTTTATCATGAGAGCTCATATCATGGGGATGTCACATCAAGCATGAAAAGAGAATGAAGACTGAGAACAATAGCAGCCTCTCAGGTGAAGCTAAAGCATTTGGCCAACAGAACATATATTGCTGTTGTTTTCAGGAAGACCAGAAAAAAACCACCTTTTCTGTCAGATTCCAGATTGAGAGTGCAGAGCAGGTGTATGTCAAAATTAACTTCTAAACAAGAAAAACTTAAAAAAACAAAAAGCACACCCCTGAAGCACCATACTTACATTTGACTATGAGAACAGGCAGTTTTGAGCATACTAACAGTTCTTGACATTAAAAAGAGGAGGAAGATATTTAATAGAGGCATTTATTTATTATGTATTAATTTCTACCAGCTACATACTCAAGGGACACATCTCTATAATTTTGCTTTTTATACTGTAATGAGAGTTTTTGATCCATTTCCCAGGAGGATTTAGTCCAATGCTTAAATTTATGTTCTAGCGAACAGATGCAATCAGTTCCATGAGAACATTCACTATACATAAAGTCAAACAGGCAGGCAGACTAGGTTGAATCCAGAATCTAAGTTGCGTGAGTTGAATACATTCCCATAAAGCTACAAGACTGTTTATAAAGAAGCAAGTTAAGCAAGCTAAAAATAAAAAGAAGTGTTTAGCAAGTCTGATCTCTTTTGCCATTTTTTTCCATGTCCCTCCCAGTTATTTTTAAGTCATTTTGTTCTATTATTGGAATTTTTGAAGTCTAGATAGAAGAATCTTGATCATAGGAACATGTCGTTGTTTTGTAAAAACATATAGTGATATAACAGCTAAGGAAAAGAAAGAAACAATATTTAGTAAAAAGATATTCATAGAACCAAAGCAAAGCTTTGTGCTGTTGTCAGTGGATGTAAAACCACAAAAAACAATGGAGTGGTGAATGCTTACTCCAGTGTTCATTTTCTTCCCCCTAGCTTTCCTTGTAATATGGTACAGTCTTGAAGGCACTGTTCACCCTCATCTCCATCAAAATGGGAAGCTGCAAAGTGTGTGAAATATATATGTGTGGGTTTTTTATGGGTGACTGAATTTATTTTCCTTACTAGGTGCTGACCACATTCTTCACTTCATTCTTCAATCAAATAGTGCTAAGTATCCTCCTACCAAAGCTAACCTATCACCTAATTTGAGTTTACACTTTCAAAATTTTTTTTGTAGATGAAAACATCTCTCATATTAGCTAGAGGTGGGTAAATAATTTCAAAGAATGATTTATTTGAAATTTAGATTCTTTTTTCTCACAGGATATCCATGGGGAGATAATTTTCCACATTATTTTTAGCTCAGCGGATTGTCACAAGCACTGTTCCCAGTGATTCCTTCAGATGTGAAAGGGCTGAACTTACATAGTCATTGTGGTTAGTCAGATAAATTGTGTGAGAATCTCTCTGTTCCCTGAAGAAACCAGATTAACCAAGCAGTTTTGAAACTTCTACAGTGGAAATGCCCACTGTATAGATAATCCGTACCTGTCAGGGCCCCTTGCAACCTGTGCGAGTTTTGCCTCTGCTGTCTCTTTCCCAGCCTAAGTGGTGGCACTGCAGGTGATGTGGAGACCTGGAGCTGGTGGACAGCAACAGGCTTAGTTGACAAGGCTTTCCCTGCCATAAAAGCAGACCTGATGATGACAGCACAAGTCTATAGTTAGTCACAGGAAATCAATGCACAGATACATCTGACCTCCTCTTCCCCCAGGTTTGGTTGACGGAGAGACCAAGTGCCTGCTCTGGTGATGCGTGCCAGTATGTGGGTATCTGTGCCTTGCTAAAGCAGAAAGACTTAATGTTTGTGAAGGGAGTACAAAAGCATGTGTGCATAAAAGGAAGGAAATCCCTAAAAAATTTCAGATGATATTTGCAGAACATATTTAGTAGTGTTTGCTGAACAGATTGACATTTTAGGTACTCTTACGACCTTTTTTTTTAATGGGAGATCCAGCAGAATACCTTCAGGTCCAGACCACCTCAAACTGAAATAAACAGCAAACCTCAAGTCTTCAAGAATGAATTCAAGAGAGTGAATGGAAAGCCTATTTTTTAACGTCAGAATGTCTGTATCTGTATGCTATCACTTTGTAAGTACTAACGCCATATAATTAATATTCTTTCCCTTCAAATAAAGCCTGTGGGACTGAGAATTTTCACCATCATTATCAGGGGATTTATGACATTCACCCAAGGAAAATAAAGTACTTGTGTGATTCATCTTTGCTGAGCTAGATTTTTGAAGTTGACTATTAACACTAATTTTCAATTCATTAACATCCTGTGTATTTCTCTGTTCTTCCTACTTTATGTATCCCTCCTTGCTTTTCCTCTTTTCCTTCATTATCTTAATTTCCTCTTCTCTCAGATCCCTCTCCTTCCCTCCTCCTCTCACATATATTGCTCTGTGTGCCATCACCAGGAAAGAGGGTCGTGAATGTAAAGCTGTCGACTTGCATTCCTTATTTACAAAGAGGCACAATCATTAATCCCACATTTACTTTGTTTCATTTTTGTCATCCATTACATTAATAATAGATATATTTATTAGGTACCCATCATTTTAATACCCGTTGGTCCACTGTGACAGCAATTCTAAATGGGTAATTTTTCATAAATTAAAATTCCTTGCAGCAAGTATAACTTTGTTTCAGTAAATTACAATCCACAGACTTCCATAACAAAGTGCTAATTGTAAGTTGGCTTTAAATGTTACATTTTGTATGCAAATTGGCCTGTGGGGAGTTATTATTTAGTATAACGTTGTTAAGAACACTAACATTAGTTTGTAATTTGTTTGAAGTGGCATACCGTTATTACTAATACATTAAGTGTGGCTTAGAGAAACAGCAGTGCTTTCCCATGTAAGATAAAAATCTTTTATCAGTCAAATTTGTTGAATGTTGTTTTTATGCACCATGGGAAACAAAAGGCGACCTGGGTCATAAAAAATGCATTGTGTTTTAGGTTATTTGAACAAAAGGAAAGTTAAAAGAGCATGATGTAATCCTCAGGCACTAAGCAATGCACAGGGCCTGATCCTGCAAATGTTTGGACAGGTTAGATATTGTTTACAGGTGAAGTTGCTCTAGCATAGTGGGATTACTGTTTTTCTTCCACAAAAAAACCTCTAGACTAACTTGCTCTTCCTTAAAAAAAAACAAACTAGAAGATCTGGTAGGGTTTCTTCTAAATGTGTGGGGTGTCTCAGTGATTTCCTTGCTGCATGTTTAATTTCCTGCTTCAGTTCTCCAATAACTAGCACTTTGTTCTGACATAGAAAAGATGTAACGTCCTGAACATCAAAGCTCCAAAGTTCATATTTAACAGTTTCAGGAATATTATCACCAGATCTTAAGCATATTTTGATATGGTACTGTTTTTATGTGTAAGTAAAATATGTTTAGCTTTCGAGAATGAAACAATACCATTCTATGGGTGCAGGAAGCAAAAAAACAATAGAAGTGATCCTCCACTTTTGATTCTCAAAGTCCATTGCAAATGATTCTGTGTTGGTCACTGAGCTTTGCCCAGTGCACCTTCATAGCAGGAGTGAGACCCTCAAGGTACCACTTTGAATAAGGAGTGTTTATACAAACAGGACCTTCTCCCCCGTTGCCAGTAGCACAGATACCAAATAATACTGAAAATAAAACTTAAATGTTTACATGAATTCAAAAGAAGTATCCACATCCCGTTTATGCATGACAGAATTTTGACAAATATCAGCATCTTTCTACAGTAGAGGTCACTGCTTTGGAAGACTGAATTTATAGGCATCAGTGAAAGCTTTCCATGCCTGTCATGATAGAGCCTGGGATCCTTTCTGCCAAAGACAGGAGAAATGGGAGTTCAGAAGGGTAATTGATTTAAAAAATAAATCAGGAAATTCACACCAGGGTTAGGAAGAAAAACCTCCTACATTTCAGAAGATAGGAGTTCCATTAATTTTACTGAAAATTACATGCACACTCATAACTTTTCAGCAGCTGTTGATTAATTGTAAAAGAGAAATAATGGAAGGCTGAGAGAATTTTGTTGATAGGAAGTTCACTTAGGTCAGCAAATTTATTTGGAACACAGCTGGCCCTGGTAACCCCCTGCAAAACTACAAGAACAGATCTGTCCCATGGACTCACTCGTCTGTGGTAAACCACTCAAATAGTGCCTCTTTCACTTTAGTAATGTAAGTGGATGGTTTATACATGTGTTTAAAGCTTGAGGTTTCTTTTAAAAGTAATTTAATCCAATATTTACAGAGTGAAAAATGCAGGTGAGACTTAGGAATGTAGATGAAAATAATAGATATATCAATTCCTGTCTATGACAGTCATACAAACATTTAGATGACTGTATGGCTCTTACAGAAAGAATTTCAAGGTTATTTTTATCGATGTGTAGTACCTGAAAATCATATTGTGGTAAAAAAAAAAAATCCAAATTTTTAGCTTATGAGAGCCTTTCAGGGTATTTGGAACAGGCTGACTTGGATGTCCCTCCTCACAGTTGACTCTAACTGATATCACCCATGTGAAATGCAAGGCTCCTTGGCTCACACTGAGGTGTCATTTCAATGGGAGTGGGAAGTCAGGAGTTGCATATTTCTCTAATGTTGTCTAGCACTTGACTGCCCCTAGGTGGATCACCCCAAGCTTCTGGGGAGGACACTAGGAGCACTTCTCAGATAGATATATTCTCTTTCTTTACCATGTGCCTGGATTCACCACATGGCAATAATGCATCCTCTATGATATGGTAAAGAGCACATGTCAATGCATCCACTGCAGGCCAATCAGAAAGACATGCATGTTAATAAACATCCCTTTAAAATCCCACTGAAGATATTCTCTCATCATGTGACAAATGAACATTAGTGAAAGTGAAAGGCATAAAATGATCTCAGGCCACATCAGCCTGACACCTACACATGTATGCATATACACATGCTGTCATGTAGAAGGGAGTGCTTAGAAGTAGCTCAGATGATCAGATGTGCTTCCCTTCTCAGAAAGGGGCATTACACTACAGGGTATTATGAAGTTCATCCTTAGTTTTGTTTTGCTCCTTGCTTTTATCTGAAAAATGGAAAAGCTCGGCCATAGATTGGATGAATTGTCCTGACAGGCTAAGTCTGGTACCTGGACTCTGCATACCTGCTTCTTGAGTTTTGCATTTCAGTCTGTGCTCTATCACTTGGAAACTGATGTGTATGGAAAGACAGCAGAATGCCAGGCTAGAACCGGGAAGGATGCTCATTTTTACCTACCATGCACATATTCTCTGAAACAATAGGAGTTTACTGGCTCTCTTTTCTGTTTCTTAGCAACACCAAAGACTCACGCTTGAGGACTGCTCACATTTACTGTTCAGTGGTTGTGCATTGAAGTAGCAAGCTATTAGTCTCTGATTGTTTTCCTACTTCTGTTGGTGCAGCCTTGCAAAAATAGATGGCCAGCCCTGCAGGAGCTACCAAGTCACCCATCTCTAAGGTATCCCTACAAGCTATGCTGAATCTTTCCTAAGTAGTAAAACAGCAGAGAAAACCAGTGACATGTGAGATCTGTACCTTAGGAGACAAGAAGTGATACAATAACAGGATGAAGAGTAAGACTATATAAAAAAGCAATTGTAGGTTAGAACAGGGGAGGGCAGAATAAAACAATATAAATAGTTTCTAAAATTGTAAAATGAAATAACAAGGAAAAGAAGAAACAAATTGCCGTGAAGTAAATTGGCAAGAACTCTTCATGGAGTGCACTCCAATGAAAACACTTTGGAAATCAGTAGATAAAATGCCATGCATTATCTACATGCTGTATGGACAATCTTGAGTCAGAACTCTTCATCACCGCTAGAGCCAGCAGCCCTTTATCACTGTTAATCAGAGCTATAATCTTTCAATCGTTGTGGGTATCTAGTAATAGACACAGCTCTCTGGGACATAATTTTCTCCCGTTGAATTGAAAGACCAGTTTCTTATTCTCTTCAGTGGACTCTGGACATAGTTAGGAAAATGAAATCTATGATTAAGTATAGATATTATGCTCACGAGGAAAGAGGATGTTGACAAAACCTCTACTTCATTTTGCAAGATGAAGGTTAAAATGTTTGCAAGACATTACTGATTTATAATAGATTAGAATATTATCTTTGGTATTTGACTGGCATGGCTATCTATTCAATATATGTGTAGATATCTTCTAGGCATAATCGTCAACAGCATACTGTTTATTTGGACTTCAGAGTTAACACATACAGTGAACATGCATGATTTATCTCTTATTTAAACTTTTTTTTTTTTTAATTTGCTGACTTGGACAGGCAAAACAACACTTGTTAATTTCGCCCTATCCCCATTATCTGGCCTACAGAGCTCCCTTTTAGCTTTTCAGACAAAATCCTGAATTCTAGAGACTGATGAGTCTTTGCTAAAGTGCTGGTAGAGCATTTTCTTGCACACTAGCCCAATCTGTCACCTGCAGAACACAGCATAATAGGATAAAAATTACCTCTTACCTGTTGACCAGCTGAAAATTGCATCTTTAGCTGCTTTCTCATGGAAGCTTCAGCAGCTTCCTGTTCTTTAACAGCTAATTGAAATTCTTAGAGGAAATAAACCCCTCTTCAGTAGTCTGCAGAATGCCTAATAAGGTATTACATGGCGTCCCCTTTTAGCATTCAATCATCAACTCTGCTTCTTTAACTTATATAGCAATCAGACTCTTGAGAATGAAGTTGTAGGACACAAGTGAGTTTGCTAAGGCAGTCTTAATAATTTAGGAGAGATTGCTCATTTTATTCCTGTGAGATGTTTGTGCTGTACTGGTCTTTTAGTGAGTAAGCTTTTATTGAGAGAAAGGCATGTACTTGTCATTCATCTGTTAAAAAATTGTGGAAAGTCTCTATCCAAACATTTGAAGATAAAGTATAAAAAAGCTTTGATCTGGTTTATAGTTTTAGCCAAAAATGGATTTTTCCAGCAGCCAAAGAACAGAATAGGACATAGATATTCCTGATTATTATTTTCTGTTCTGTGAATCTCTTATTTTAAATTCCCAGACTGCCTTTTTTTTTCCCAGTGTAGAACTACGGACTGGAGAGGAGACCCATTTAATTGCAAGCAACCAGTGGTTCATGGCTCAGGGAGTTCTTTTGTACTCATGGATTCTGACACCAGCTATGAACATTTTACACTTTCTGAAATTGCAAGTTGTCAAAGAGAGAAGGTCAAGGAAAGCTGGGATGTGTGAAAGTCTCATGTTCAGCTGCAAAATAGAGGAACTTCATTTCAACTCTCTCATACCTCTTATTGCTCCCAGATATTGCTCACTTCAGGATGTGCTCTGCACTCTCAGCTCCATAATGAGCTGCATAATGGCTACTGTGAGGCTGTGTACCTGCTTGCCATCAGTTATTTTGGTAACCCATCTGTACAGTTGGGTTGGACCAAGATTTCACAGTAAAGGTTGCTGTAAGAAATAACGTACAAACTTTACATTGCTGTGCTACCTGGATTCATGTTACAAAGGACAAACTAGGAATTTGGTGGTGTTTCAAACTGACCCATAATACTTTTGCATTGTTCGGTTTAATCCTTTTTCCTTAACTCTACAGTATGGACACTGTGAGAGGGAGGTAGAACAAGGGAAAGGTGCAAGGCTAGAATTTTAGTTGTACCTTTTCAGATAATTTTCAGTTGTTACCTGAAGATGTGAGCTTTTATGACTTGGCAGCCAGAACTAAACTAACCCTTCAATCCACAAGGTAACATGAATTCACAGATACAACTGGAATTATATTTATAAGATCCTGTTATCTTCAAACAGAAGCAGGGAATGTATACAACTGTAAATTCCCATGAGCGCTATGTACATCAATAATAGTTTTTGCAAAGTCTTTTAATGTATCTTCCTCCAGTCCCCTTCATTATGATTTCCCTGTCTTCTGCATAAATAGTGATCTAGCAACAACAATGAAAGGAAAAATCTTTATTTATGCACAAAAATAGAACTGTTTCATCATGTTTGACTTTGAATAGCAATGTTTTCTCATCGTGTAATCTAATCTATTTCCCTCACTGTTAGGGTCTGACATTTCTTATCCTGTAATGCACATGGCATACTTGGGTGGCCATAAAATAATTATAGTCCACCGTCACCAAGAGCTCCTTAGGTTCCTTCCTCTTTATCCTCCTGCTGTGCTGCTTGCTTACTCTGAAATACATACAACTTGCCTGGGTGGTCAGTAAAGAATTATGGTACAATCCCTGGGATGAATCTCTGGGACCTTCAATCACAACTATGAGTAAAGTGGAATGATACTACCATGACATATATAAACTTTCCCATTTCGGCAATGAAACAGTATCTCTGAATCTGACTGACAATTGCTTCTTATTAGTTATTTGCTGCTAAATTTTTTTTATATAATGCATTGTCAAATCACTGAACATTAATGAAAAAATAATAAATAGTAAGGTTTGACATAGGAAACAATTGCATTGCTAAGGGAAGTGCTGGTAATTCTCTGTGCGCATATATGGGACAAAGTGCATGTATTCTGTGGTGGTGAGAACTGTGTAAGACAAATGTAAGTTCTTCCTGGTATATTTCCAATTTCTCAGGAATCCTGCCCAAAGTACTATGCAGAACTGATTGTCACTTGCTTTTGAGCTGTCAGCACTGCTCTAGTGACTAACTGGGAGGCTGACTCAAATATGTGATGAATATACACCCTTCTTTTTTCCTAAACAGTTGAAAGTGCTACTTTTGAAGAACTGCAGTGTACGTTTGTAGGTAATGTGTGACCTGGCAGGGACTTCCATGCTTTCTTTGTCATCTTCAAATATGGCTCTTTCATTTCAGGAAAAGAACAGTATTTGTGCCACAGGTTAACAGTTCTTCCATGATCAATGCATTTTGAATTTAAAAAAAAAACAAACCTCAGAACACACTGGTTCTTTTCCCAGATTATAACACTATTCTAACAAATAAATCTGTATGGAGGTTCATAACAATGCTGCTGTTACATGGAATATTAGGCCAAATTAGATTAAAATGCCTAAAAGAAAGTACAATCTTCTTTTTCATCCTGCAAAGTTGAAGCAAAAGCTTCTTGATGGTACTCTTCATGGTTTTCAAAATGTATACTATTTCCCTAAGGAAATGTAAGAGACATAAAAGAGACTTTCCCACCTCTGTATACTTCTGACTATTTGTATCAGCATACTGCACCATTCATGTTAACAGCTCAGGTCTTCACTGTTTTCTAGTTGTGATGCATCCCCGTCTGCAGTAAGTGGAAGTGCAGGAAGATGTGAGATGGTTGCAGTTGACAGCTAATGATGTTGGTCTTAGCCAAGAGGTGACCATCATTCACACATACATCTAGAACTACACCTCAAAACTGATAAACTGAATCTTTTAAATAAGTCACATAAAAAATAATTTCTAAGAAAATAAAGAAAACACTTTGCCCTCTGTAAATGGCTATTATTTTGTCAAATTAAAACTCTTTCCTCAAGTAATTTCAGCTACACAATTGCTCAGAAGTCTGTCCCCTATATTTTATTAATAAGAAAAATATACATTTTATCAAATTTCTTTATAGCCAGGTAAGAGCAAAATTATTTTCATTCAAATTTTTAAAAATAGAAAGAGCATGGGAGATGTTAACTTTTACAAATGGAGACACCGAGTTTCCCAATGCTCACTAATGCAATGTTTGCCTGTGATATTGTAATAACAATACACTTCCATGCCTAGTAAAACTCTGTGTCTCTGTATTTTGCATTGTCTTTCTAACTATGCACAACATCCTCTTCTTCTCCTCTGTCTGTGTGGAGGAGTGTGTGGGAGAAGTCCTTTAACCCTGGGTACCCATGAAAACATGAATGTGTGAATTATCTACAAAATAAAAAGGTCTTTGAGGTCTTCAGGGTTTGTTGGTTTTGTTGGTGGTTTTGTATTTTTTGTTTTGGTTTTTTTTTTTTCTGTTTTTTTTAAATCCCTGAATGAATTAAGGAGGGTTTGTTTACCCTTTCCATAATTAAGCTTGTGTAAGGGAGGCAAAAAACCCCATCAGTTTCCTTGTTCTTCCTTCTTCAGGCTGTAGCTGCCGATTCATCATTGCAGGCAGCTGATGAGGCTTCAGTCTGGTGACACTTGTCATCACCAGCCCTGCTCTGAGTTTGGTTTCAGAAAGTTAGTCAGCTCAGAGGGTCAGAGCAAGTTGCTCGAAAGAGGCACTGTCAGCAGCTGGAAATGCAGCTGTGGGAGGCTCCCACCATGCTAACCACATGGGGAAAGAAACTCCATTTCATAATTCTTGTATTCATCTAATGGGTACTTTTTTATGTAAGAACATAAAAATGTATCTCTAAATTAGTGTCATCCTCATTTGGAGGAGAGTGAGGCAGTCCACAAATTGCTGTGCTATCTTTCTCTCACAGGTTTATATCTACCTCATTACCTCCCTTTTCCCCTTCTAATTAAAACATGTGAGACATTTTAAAACAGTCTATTTATAATATGACAAAGTTGCTTTCAAAGTAATTTTCTTTTATTTAGTGTTTGATCTCTGATTTCATGCGCTTTTCCTCCATCTGGCAGTTGTCACTAAGGCAGATGGCCACCAGCTGGGAGGGCAATGTAAGTATCTCCCTCTAGATCCGCTGCCAGAGCTGCTCAGTAAATGCAATGTGAAGGAAAACTGTGTCAGTCTATTACCCATGCAATGAGCTCACTTACTGACTTGTCACCACTTCAAGTCCTGATGAAGAAATTCCGTTCTCAAGCTGGAAGCCAGAAGAGGGCTTTATTTATGGGAGAGATATTTTCCTTTAATTTCTTTATTATTTCCTTCCCTTCTGTTTCTCCTGTGTCTTTAGCCCCTCTTAAGACCCACAACTATGAACGCCACATCTACTGCTATTAGTTTTGTAAATAAACACTTGGACAGATTTCCTATAGCTTCATGCTCAGTTCTAGTCAGTGACCTGTCTATAAATAGGCCTGAATAAAAAGAAGCTCAAATTTCTATTGTCCTTAGCAAAGTTAATGAGACCTAAGTGAGTTTCCTGCCTTGGTTAAGCTAATCCACTCTTTTAATTAGTACACTAATTCAGAAGTAAATGGTAGATATATTATTTATAATGTGTGATGAAAAAATGTTGAAGGAATCACCAGGGTAGGTGATTTGATCTGGTTAAGCAGAAAGGAATGAAAGTAGAAACTTCACAGGTCAAGTTTTCCCTTTAGTTTACATTTGAATTCCCTACAGAAAAGTTCCTCCAAAATCTGAAATTTTCTAATAGTAGAGTCACTAATAGCAGTAGGGAATGGGAACCCATCATAACATCTAACCTTGGGCAGATAAAGGAAGAAGGGTTACTTAAAAAAATATAGTAACAACTGCAAGTTTCAGAGATACACGAAGAACTTAAGTGCAGGAATTTCCTATGCTTAGAAAGATGCTAGGAGCAGGCATAAAATCTTAAAAACAGAGCTGGTTACAAAAGGTTTTTCTCTGTTTAACAAAATTTTTCAAGTTATCAACAATTTCTGCTATTTTGAAAACACGTATATGTTATATGTAAAACAAAGCTGAGAGATTTTGAAATTACACATTTTCATATTACCATAGTTTTATTTTTAAATGCCTTGATTTGACTGCAAAAATAAGGTCAGACAAGAAGAACATAAGAGGTTTATTGTTATTTCATTTAGAAAGCATTGATAGAAAATGTCAACATTTTCAGTGGCCTCTTTAAAAAAGAAAATGAAAACTGATTATTCAAAACCAAACTCTTTCCAGGAAATCTTTCAATTTTTCAATAGTTTTCAAACAAGCAATTTCAGTTAAAGGTTTTGCTAATGTAGTGTAATCTGACACATGAGTTCCTTGTTCAAGGAACTGGTATAAACTGGGCTCAAAACAGTCTCCTCTGCCTGCATAAGAAAGGGTCACTCCATATAGAACTATGAACTTTTTTACACCAAAACCTAGCACTAATAGGG
>NW_010183541.1:62946-95444 GCF_000695765.1 Mesitornis unicolor
GAGCCCTAGGAATCAAATTCACTTCAGTACTTATGAAGAATACTTTAGATATACAAATCTTCTGCAATTTCAGTGAAAAATTACACCACCCTAACAATATAGTAAGATAAGTAAATGTGGTTATAAGTTACATATCACTTATTATGAATTAGAACAAAAATAATTTGGTTAAGTCCTTTAGGATATAAAGGAATGCTCAAGGTTTAAGGTAACTTTGCATATGTTATCTGCTTCAATGTGTTTGAATCTGCGAACCACTAAGTACACAGCTCACAGAATTTTCCATTTTCCAGTAGTGCATATGCTTTATTCTGTGTTTACTTTGGCTTATGCTAAAGCAAAAGGACTCCATAGCAAATTGTGACCTTTTTCTATGATCTCATCTATAAAAAAAGTGTTTTCTCCTTGTATGGGTAGCCTTCCATTATGAAAGTTTGTTATAACTTTAAACAAAGGGATGTTTTCTATTCTTTATTTTCAGCAGACTGTGGAACAATTACCTGCCTATATAAGTACTGTTGATATTGAGAAGAAATAAATGTGTGTCTCTAAGAAGGTTGCTCAACTGACTTGCACTGTAGAAGAGTTAATAATTATTTAATCTATGGAGTAATTAATGATTTCAGGATAAATCATTCTTTAGCAAGAGCACATTAATTTAAAATACAGCAGAAGAAAGGATCCTAAGTTTCTGCACAATTTTTTTAATGCTACAAATGAGTTTCAATATTTCTCATTATCTCTCTTATTTCCAGCATTCCATTGACCTTTTCTGGATTTCATTTTTTGGTTAGATTTCATTTTAATTATTGTGAGGCAGACATTTTTTAGACAGTCACTTTGTTTACGTCTCATAACTTAATTATTTTTTGGATCAGAGTTGTTAAAATTAAACTTCCTACAAGAGTATTTGTCCAGCTGCCTTTCCTTTTCATATGTAAAAGCAAAGCTGTGACCAAGAAATACCTTTTCTTATGCTTTTTGTTCGTCAGAACAAAGACCAATGGCTCTTACATTATAAAACCTATGACTCTGCATTGTTGAATTACATCATTGATTAGAGGAGCCAGGATAAATTTACAGTGGAGGAAGTGGCAATGTAATTTACAAAGGAAAGTGGATTAATTCCACCTAAGTGGTCTACACACTGTAACTGAGAATATTTGAAGATGGTTAAAGCATCAAAAGACACTGTTCTAATGACATCTGCCTGTCAGCCAAAAGCTGGTTATGCTGAGATTTTACCACAAGTTGCCAACATAAATATCTGGCTGTGTAGTTTGTGGGCTTTGGTATTCCTAGAACAAAGAAATCCCAAACTTTATGGATAGGTTATGTTACAAGAGGTAGAAACAGATGGTTGTTTTAAATGACTAATTTGCTAATGTTTGAAAACTACAACTCTCTTTCTTGTTAATAAAAAGACATACATTAACATTTTGAAATGTCAATGGATGAGACACACAGCAGTCTTACCAAATCTTTCAATGTGATAGCTCTCTACCTACTTTTGGTCTGCCTACCAAAATAAAGGTTCAGAATCCTCTCTTGTCACTTAGAATGACAATACTCTGAGAATCCAAGAGAAGGCTGAGTGATAAAGCCAATGTTTGACTGTGACCATGAATGCTGGTACTTCATGCATGTAGAAATCCTATCATCAGGAAATTATTGTATCACAATGCAGACTTTATCAAGATGAAAAATTGCTGCTGCCAAGTCCTGCATTGCTGTTCAGCAACCTGGTTCTAAGGTTTCTCAGGATGTGAAAAAGAAAAATATTTGTCAAATCAAATTGATTATTGTGGGCAGCAAATAGTTTTATTTTAATGTCCTTCCACGTTTCCCAGAACTTCTTGTTCCCTTGGATACATCCTTGCTCCAGACACAGAAATACCTGAACTGATGTGGAAATGTTCTCTCTATCCACTGCATTTCTTTTCAGTTTGAGATCAGAATGAGTTTTCAGACACTAAAATATATTGAAGATTTTTACTGGCTTATTTGGACATATTTCAAGGTTAGTGATGTTGAATAGGTGAAAGAGGTGGAAATATCAAGATTTTAAGATGTATAGTCTTTAATACTCAAGACAAATGATACATTGTTTTCCTACCCTTTCTAACGAAGACAAAGATATGCAAACAGCAGAATGGGTAAGCAGACAGTCTATTAGTTCCATGAGACTCTAAAGATCGGTTTTAATTTCTTATAATGGATTTTCTTGCATGATTTTGGGCCCTTCACTTAGCTATAGACCCTTGGTTCCTGACTCTGTAATCAACCCCTAAGCCAGGCAGAGCTGTGAACTAAGAAGAGTACCATCAACCACAGCTGCATCACAACTCATGCAACACAAGAAGAACGGTCTGCAGCCCTCCCATACCTTCTCTTAAATCAGTGGCTGGGTGCACGGAAAAGGTGTTGCTAGAGTGTTTACATACAATTTGAAGCACACTAATCTGCTGATCAAAACAGAAATTTGTCTCTTTCAAGATGGAAGAAGGTGAGTATATGCAGTTCTTTGGAGAAGTGATACAAAATTAGTAATTAGTAGAGATACTGATTACAGAGGTGATGCAACCTTTACATACACTTCCATGTTAAATGCCTGTGTGAAATGAGGTTGGTCCTTATTTTTGACAATTTTATAAGATTTAAGATTTCAAAATGAACAAAAACTTCAATCTACTGGTTTAGTTGTTATTTCTTCTTCATTATTAATTATTATTCGGTTGGCTGTTATTACTGATTATTGCAAGGAGGCATGTTTGTCTATTCTGGCAGAAGTCAATGTTATGTTTCTGTGGCAGAATCAGTTTTTCTGAATTGCTTTGCTGTACTTTGATATTTCTGTTCTTTTCTTTCATAACCCTTTCTTGCAAATGAAGTCATAGTACATTTTCTTTTGAGCTATATCAACAGCTATATATGTGGTCAATTCTCATATTCACTGCATGGCAGCTCAGCTGTGGGGCAGAAGCTAGCAACCTATCATAAAAGGAGTACACAATTTCATAGTTTGTTGCACTGTTTTCTTAACCTGGTGTTTCACTATGTAGACTTGGTTTAGTGACTATCTATAATTATATAATGGCAGGAATGTGCAACTTACATAAAAATAATTTGATTCTTGCTTTACTATTTAGCTAAAATTCTCACCAAACAAGGATGCCCAATATTGCACAAAGTACATGCAAAACACATCAGGGACCATGCACAAAGCAAACATACCACTTCCATCAAAATACATTCTCACAACTTGTCAGGGAGTAGTGAGAGTCAGATGCTCCCTGGGGCTGGGGAGCTGGGTGCCAGGGAGACCTCAGCCCTGGCAGTGTCCACCATGACAGGCACCATCCTGCATAGCCTAAACACAGTGGGAAGTGCTGAGGGTCAGTACCAGGGTTCATCAACAGCCCTGACACTTTGGAGAGCAATGAGCCAGGGCTGCAGCAGAATCCTATCAGGAATGAACACACATGGGACTGAAGACCAGCACTGCTATGGCATTGCTGGAACAGAAACTGATGGCCCCAGGATGTGCTGAAATAGAGTCCTGGACAATGGGCAGCGTGGGAAGAGACACTGTGGGGTCTGGACAGGGGCAGGAAGGTCTTCAGTACCCTAAAGGTCCTAACATGCCTTTATCCAGAAAAGAATAAATTTCTTCTTACATTATTTTACTGAAATGGGGGAGAAAGCACATTCTGCATTATGTTTGTGGGAAGTGAATTATTTTCTACAAATTTAAAGGCAGCTTTTGCAGGCATGTGTCTGATGTTCAGTGATCCATGTGTATGTTTCACTACGTCTTTGATCATTGCAAAAATAATCTATTTGTCCTAGTTTTGGCTAGGTGTACCTTCCAGAAAGAGATTTAGTTTCCCTATGGTGGGAAAGAACTTTTCATTCTAAAATGAGCTTGGTTTGAAAATAGATTTCCTTCGGCAAGTTAATGGAAATCTTTCTGAGGAAAAGTTCATTTTCTGCCAAGGCAGAAGCAGTCTCAGTGGTGTCTGAACCCATAAGCAATTGAAAAGATCATTTAAAGGGATGGGTTGAGCTGCTGATTTTTGTCATGGCTGTAGCTCTCTAGCTCAGCCCCAGTCTATAGTAAGAGTTAGGATTTGGGCCAGACATGGAGGAGAGACAAAGCCTGCAAATCCAGTTGGAGTGTGGTGAGAAAGGGAGAAGTAAAGAAAGGGGTGGGCTGCAAGAAAATATTTTTCTATACCACACTGTAGCCTGGGCCACATCTGCGTGTCCTTGGAAAAGGTTGAATCAAAATATAGGTTAATGTCCAGAGTGGGCTCCACTTTTATTTGTGCTGTCAAGAGGCTACTAAAGCAAGGGGAGAGTGGCAAAAAGATTTCTCTCATGAAGACTGTAGCATAGCAGGGAGGCCTTGGCTAAGACAGTCCAAGACCAAGGTTAAGGCTGAGATATAAGTTTAAGGTTAGAGACAAAACTTTAGAACTTTAGTGGGACTTAGTTGTGAAAGGAGTAGACGAAGAATAGTTACAGTGAAGATAGGTTTCTCCCCCTTTTTACCAAGGTCATTGCTGGGGATCCTTGGCTAGTGATCAGCTTGAGGCCAAAGGTGAGGTTTCGGGTTATGGTTGAAAAATAAACAGAGTCTGAAGTTCCAGCAGGTGTGGGGCTGCAAAGGAAAGGGTGCTGCAGAGAGATTTTTTCCCCTGAAAATTATTTTCTCTGTGTCATGTTTGAAGTTACCTGCCTAAGGCCCAACCAAGGCCAACAGTTTATCATTTTGGGCTGAGTTTGAAAGAGATACAAATCCTGGAACATCATTTGAAGAGCTACAAAGCAGGCCATTCATGTTGTGCTGTAAAGGGTCTGCCAAAGGGAGGAGTACACTGCAGGAAGAGTTTTCCCTTGAGAACTTTTTCCACTGGTATATGGTTGGAGGTCCTTGGATGACGGTCATCTGAGGTAAACATTTATGATTAAAGTTATGGTGGATATTGGAGAGATACAACCAGTAAGGTAAGCTACAGAAGGAAAAAATAGATTTCCCTTAGCACCTTTTTGGTCTTGATCATGACGGGAATAAGTTTGTGTTTGGTAAGTTTTTGTGTTGTAATTGTTACAAAGCCATTTAATATGAATAATAATTGATTAAATACTCTGTTTGGAAGTATAATCTTACTTTCCAAAAGTTCTTCTTTTAATTATGTGAGTTCCTCAAGTTTATTTAATTAATATAGAACATGCTTTTCTCTAATTTATTTTTGGAGTCTTAAATAAGTTAAAATGCTGACAACTGCTGTGAAGGTAGAGGCTTGATAATTAGCTATGTAGTTTAGTACCAGCAGCAATAATCTCTCTTCATCAGCCTTTGAAAGCCTTTCTGAAGTCCTTCATAGCTGATCTTTGAGATCTCCTCATAGTAAAGCTTTCTGTATCCCGATGAGCACTTGTCTTGAAGAAAGCTTCATGACTGAAATATTGATGTATACAATTGTATCCTCACTCAGGAACAAAATTTTATAAAGAAAAGACCATGGAGAAAGTTAGCAGATTTAGATAATGCAGCCTAATATTCCCAAAGCACCTTCTCTCTCGCGTAATATTCATGCTATGGTAAAAGATCAGATGTCATTTTTCATTAATACCATTAGTTTTATACAGTAGCTCACCATGCTAGGCATAGATGAATTGGTAATGTTTTCCTGTTCTAATTTAATAAATGTGAATCTGAACACTCAAAGTTATATGTTTTTACAGACCCACACTCAGAATTCAAAGTGAATACAGACATTTAAACACAGGAGTGAAATATAATCCATTTTTATTGTAACTGTACCAGCTAATCAGAAGACACAATAGTTTATATTACAAAGGAAATAATAGGATTATACAAACAATTCAGGATATTAGCCACCTCAGATAAAATAACCCTAAGCTATATATAATGTTTTCATTAGTAGAATATCTTCCTATCTTTGTGTTGCTTTAACTCAAATGGATAACTAGGTCAACATCTTATTAACTACCTCCACCTGCATCAAATTTGAAGTTATTTTCTTTAACAAGGGGGTATCATTACAGCAGTAAAATAAAAAAGTACCAGAGACAGCTATGAATGTTAGCTGTACAAGAACATGCAAATCAAAATCTTTCACAGCACTTAGATGATAAGTAATGAATCACAGAATTACAGAATCACAGAATATTCGGAGTTGGAAGGGACCTCGAAAGACCATCTAGTCATCATATTGCTTCGATATCGTACAGGTACATTATCATGACTCTGTCCGACATGGTGCCCAGAGGTGCCCAGGCTGAGCTCCCAGGGCAGAATGGTAGGGTCTTCACTGCGAGATTTTTGTGTTGCATTTCATTCAATGCATGTCACAGAGCTTTCCAAATGCAGACACTGAAACCAGTACAGCAAAGCACTGAATCTATATTTGTGAATTTGAATGAGAATACAACAAGCCCTTGATAATAAACAGAGTGTGTGATATCCTCAACAACAGTAAATAATGAACAAACTCCTTTGTGATTAAAACTATACTGGATTAAATTTCAGATATCTTTTCCCCTCAAAACGAATGTCCAATCTATTCCTCCTGTCCTAGCATGCCCCTAGACTGTGTGATATCCTGAGCAGAGTATTTCTTTCATCTGTTATGTGCAATGTAACGCATGCACTGTTTAGAATCAGGTTTCTGGCACTCCACCAGCAGCTTTTAGTTTGTAGGATTTGGGTTTTGTTTTATATCTTTTTTGTTGTTCTGTTTTGTTTTGTTTGTTTGTTTTTAAGACATATTTTCTTTTCTCCTCTTTCATTTCAGAAAATAGTAATTTGTATGTTATGAAAATACTTTCAAACTCAGCAAGACAGAACAAATAGAAGAACTTCCAGAACCCCGAACAGATCTTTGTGGCCATAAAGTTGTCCCTTTTTTTACCTTCCAAGTTCAGCACTGTTTGGTTTTAGGTGTCATGCTGGAATATAAGGTGAATGTAATTGTATTACTTTGCGGTAAAACCACTCTTCACAGCCAGCACCTATCTGTAAGAAGAATTCTGTCACCAGTGGCTTCTGGCACTGCTAAGACATGGACTACTCCTTATGTGAAAGAGAGAGGTGGCTGGAGCTCTACAAGCCAGTGCTGGACTTACTCATGTGTGTATATCTTCCTTGACTTCAAAGTGTGCACAGTGCAAAACAGAGCACTTCATGAATTTACGTATTTTTTCCCTTCATGTCACGCAATTAGCACTCCTACACACTCCCTGTAGCTGCACTTTGAGAATCACAAATATTTTTGCAGTGTTTCTCAGAACTAAGGAAATATAATTGTGCAATAAGTGTTAGAGAGAGACTTACATATAAAACAGTGTGCCAGCATCATATGAATTCGAAATTCTGCTTCATTCGAATCAATTAGTCACTCATGGATTGAGTACAGTGTCCTGGTTTGAGCTAAGTAGAACTAATATTCTATTTAGTGATTTTACTTTTCAGCTCAGTCTCTTTTAAGTGACTGAACTTGCTGAAAACTGGCAGCACATTTTTCCCAAACAGCGCTGCTAGAAGATATGCTCAAGGTCAGTTATCTCATCATGGGTGCTGTGTCTGCGCCTACGGGGGAGGGAAGCGTACCCAAAACTGACCAGCTAGGTATTCCATCTCACATACGTCATACTCGGTATAAAAACCGAGAGATCGTGAGGGTCTCATGTCTTTTTTCCTCTTTTCACAGTTCCTTCCATCTCGACCCTTACGTCCATCTCGATCCTGCAGAGGCCAAGGGCTGAGCAGAATCCTGCCAGTTCTTCTGCCGCTGATCCTGATTTTGTGTGTTCTGCATCCTGCTCCCACCTGCTGCTGAGTTTGATCTGGGACTTTTCCAGTGCCCGGCTCCGCAGAGCCTCTGGTGACGTATTCGTCATTGGGGGGAGGATTTCATATTAGTTTTGTATATATTTGTACATATCTGTATATATTTCATTATTTTCCTATTTACAATATTATCCTGTAGTATTAGTATTATTGTTTCATTAAAGCTGTTAGTTTATTTTCCAACCCGTAAAGTCTCTCTCCCTTATTCTCTTTTCTCTTCCCTTCTGGGGAGGGGAGAGGGGTTAATAGAGAGCGTCTGTCCAGGATTTAGTGGCCGGCCCAGCCCTAAACCACGACATACAGGAATAGGAATAAAGGCATTGCTAGGATTGATAACCACATATTTATCAAAAGGCAATATAAAATATGCCCTGGTTTCTTACAGTAGTTTGAGTAACATGGCTTGTGGTTGCAGTTGTTTCCAAATGTTGTGTATATAGAGTAGGGATTTTGTCAATCTGAAGATAACTTTCATATCACAGCAAAAAGAACATGTGTTGATGCAGTGATTATCTGTGATACATTTAGAAAATATGAAGGGTATAATTTTATTAACAGATTGTGTAAAGTAAAGTGGCTTCCAAGATATTTAGTTTTTCAGTTATTTAGAAGATTCCTACCAAATAGGAGACAGGATCATACAGAAAGGCCTAGGTTTCTACTGAAGTTACTCATGCCTCAGTTTACATCCCAATAAATAGGGCAGCATTTAGAAAATGCTTTGATAACCTGAGGTAACCAAGAAAAATTGAGTATATCATTGTAACTGCATACCCAGTGGTCATAGAGAGCTTTGAACATGCAAATGATGCAGGCTCAGACTTTTAACCTTTAAAATCTACACCTGTCAAATGAAGAAATTCCTTCACTTTGGATTAATTTTAAAGCAAGCCCTTCATCTCTCACTCTTTAAAGGATATATTTTAACATGTGTTCCACTGAGATATATGAAATCTCATATTTATTTTAAGCCTAACTTATTTAAATTACTTTAGCTACTCCTGTAAATAGAAAAGCAAGGCAGGTTACAGGAAAGGGAAGGGGTAAGTCTTTTATACAAGAGCACAGAATTCTCATTAAATTTCTTTTTCCTTCAGTTTTTATTCTGTCTTTCAAAAACATTATTTCTTGGTTGGTTTGTTTGTTTTTGTTTTGTTTTGGTTTGAGTTTTTTTGACAGAACATGCAAGTACAGTATCCATTTGTGCCCACAGAAAGGATTTATAGTTTTCTGTGAGAAACAGCTCCTCAGAAATAAGAGAACAGGACAGACAGGAGGTTTTTTAAATGTGAGAAGAGAATAATGTTATGCTACTAAGCTACTGATTCTATGCAAAAGCATACAAGACTCCTCTAGTGAGGCTTGAGGACTACAGTTACTGTGGTTGCAACCAGGATAATACAGAAGTTTAATACACAAAGTTATTATTGACCTTGCTAAAGCAACACTAGTGCAGCACAGCAGTTTGGTATTTAGGGAAACTGAACTCTGAAAAATGCTGTCTGATACATGGTATTATAAGGATGACAAAACACTGTAGCATCTGTTTTCCAAAAATGGATTATTAGGTGTGAGTCATAGAACCTATCAAGCACTCAGTGGTCATTGTTTTTAGAAGTCTCCCACTCTCCAACACTTTTCTACACACTGATTTCTTGTCTCAGGGATATAGTAGTTAGAAAATTGTTGTTAATTTGTCTTACATGAACTTTTACAATGATCCCTGGACAACAGAGACATATTGAGCCTCCACAAGGATCTTTTTTCAAGGAGTCCCCTAGTCAAAATTTAAGATCACAAGATTTACAAGAATTAACCCTCATCTTCTTTCTATTTGCTATTTAAACTGACTTCTTAAATTTAAGACTCCAGTTCATAAATTAATGTCTGGAGTCTTTGTAGGGGAAAAAACCAAACAAACCACAAAACCAAGCCATACACCAAAACAAAAACAAAGTCCTCAAAGGCAGTATACAGGCTTCTTCTTCCCTATCTAAGGTGGATTAGGTACCTTGGTATGCACAATAATAACTTCAGTAGGGATCTGGCTAGCTTCCCCTGACTTCAAACTGCTGTTATGTGACCAAAAGGAAATTACAAGATCCAGATCTTTTCAAAACACTAATTCAAAACAGTTTGTGGAGTCTTGGGGTTTTAAAGAGATACTTAGTTAGTTAGTCAGTTTGTCTATTTATTTATTTACTTACTTATTTTAATGTCTATATTTTTCTCCCTCTATATGAACATAATTAAAATGTGGATCAAGGAATTTTCTTTAGATATTCCAAAAATTTCACCTTTAGTTAGAGGCCAAGTGTAACAAATCATGACTATTTGCACCTGGCTCACAGGGTCGTCAGCAGGGCTCAGTCGTAGCTAAACTTCAACCTCTACTGTTGGAACTAGAGGAACATTTAATTTCAAATGTTCCAGGCCAAAAAGGAATGATAGAGCTGACTTTACAGTGGTTTGCTGTGGTTCATTAGAAAATAGCATTCAGAACTTGAGTGTCTATATCAGACACTTGAGACTAACTTTTCTGATGCAAGATATGAGTTGTATAAATGATGGACTGGTACTTGTGATTATGTTTCCCTAATGACATTCACTGATGAGATTAGCATCTATTATTAAAACCAACTGCACACTTCATGGCCTAATATGATTTTTTTTTTCCCTCTGGTGGAAGGAAAATAAAAGGAAAAGAAAAAGCAGCTGATACTAGCATTACCTATCTGTTTTTGCACGATTAGATTGCTTGGTGTAAGAAAAATAAACACTTACATACTCCTACTGCAGTTTTGGGGTTTTAAAGAGATAGCTAGTTTATTTATTTATTATTTTAAAGTCTATAGTTTTCCCTCTCCATGTGAACATAATTAAAATACTACTTCACAGCTGTGGTTACTGATTCAAACCCACAACCTAAATATTACAGTAATTTCCCAAGTGAGCACTTTCCTTGACCATCAGCCAGACAAGCAGTGCTACATAGTAAAGTAGTTCCACCAAAAAGCATCAGGACTTCTCTCTTCAATAGCCAATACATAAGAGACCTCATCTGAGATACAAAGGATCCTTGTTCAACTCTCTGGTCTGAATTAATACAAAGGAGGAAGACCTGTTGCCCACACACCAGCCAAATGCCCTTTTCCATGGGTAATTTTAAGTGAATAGGAACAATATGCTTTTAATGGCTTTACATTTCCTGCTTTCAAGGTTTTATGTCAATGTAGACTGAAAAAAATCTTAAAATTTTATACTTTCCAGTCATGAAAATTAATTCACTACTAAGTAGACTTTGTTTTATTATTATATCTGTCATGGTGCTGATTCTCAGTTACGTCTTGATTCAAAGCTAGAAGAAAGTATCCGGTGATGGTGTATCTAGAAGAGTGTAGCAGAATTGTCAATGACATCAGACATGAGAACTGGAGAGGAGAGGCCTTAGGACTGAATTAAAATTATTTTATTTAATAATTTAAAATTATTAAAAATCTAGACTGATAATTGGTTGTTAATTTTTTTTCTGGTAGTGAATAAAAACCCAAATTATGAATATATGATTTTAATTCACTGCCACGCACAAATATTTTTTAACAGACTAAATGAGGCAGCTGAGTTGAAATAAAAGCCTGAAAGGGGCAGAGCATTCAGAAGAGAGTAAATACTAATGATGAGTTCTAAGCCACTGTTATGTCCTCGAAATACAGCAGTTCCACTGCTATATTAAGTCAAGAAGAAAATAGAGATAGAGGGAATGGAACTGGTAGGAAAAGAGAGTGAAAAAAAAAGGGGATTAGGAAGAATACAGCTTGCACTGTAGAAACAAGAGCGTCATACTTCTGAACACTGTTAGAAATACTGGGTACAGTTTTGAGACTGAATCTGAATGACGTTCCTTAATTCAATTCTGTAAACGAGACTTTTGCTGTAGCATCCTATGACTACCTTTAACTTATTTAGTCAGCCTGTAGTTTGGCTTTGGAGATAGATACCTGCAGTGATATGACAAGGAGGTGAAAGCGACAATCGTGACTTTGAGAGTGGGAGTTTTTTATTATTTTTAATAAAAATGAGTCTCAGAGGGACTCCATATCATGATGCCAGTCAGTATGAGGATAAGTCATGCAGTGACCACTTTGAGCCATGGGATCCATTGACCACCTGCAGTTAAGTTTGAGGGCAAGAAGAAAAGAGGAACATTGTTCCTTTCAGCTTGATTTGCAAGTGAGCTGTTTCTAAAGACTTTTGAAGACAGAATACTGTCAGTACTGAGTAAACTGGCTTACTGTTCTTTCAAAATAAAAACTAAATGCAGGGTTTATAAGTATCAGGAATTAGCAATCCAAGACTTGCTTTAGTGTTGCTGTTTATCTGGGGGTTGATTCTGCAACTTTGAAATTAATGGAATTTCATTCATTGAACTAAATGGGAAGTGAATTTAGCTCTCAAGTGTTCTCAGACCCCCACAGAATAAGTCTATTCTTCAGAAAAGCCAAATATCACAACAGTCAAAACCTCTATTGCAAATTTAACCTCCACTATATTAAAAAAAGAAAAAAAGTCCAAACCTTACAGCACAGAACTTCAAAAAGTTTAGAGTTCATCTGTAGGTAAGCATATTATATAATTCTGAATATCATCAGATTTCAAGAAGCCCATTTCAGATAGTTTTCCTGTATCCCTATTAAATAAGTGAGTATCTTAAACTCTAAGTGCAATTGCATTAAAGTGTCATAGCAATATACGAATCCCTAACACAAGTACAGCTCCATGGGAATAAGTTACCAGTTAAACAAATATTAACTATACTAGTTTTAGCACATACAAACTATAACACCATTAAAGCATGCAATACTGCAGCAGATATTTTGACTGACCAGAACGGACATCTAGGGGAAAAAAAAATAAAAGAAAATTATTGCAAAATTTGAGAATGGTACTTACCTTTAGTATGTCCTTTGAAGACTACGCACATAAATGGAAAGCTGGCATTTAAGACAATATGCTATATTCTTGGTTTTGATAAGGTGATAGAAGACACCTATGCAGATCCCCTTTAGTACAGCCAACTGAAGAGCTCAGTAGGATAAAATGGGAAAAAAATATCGGTTTGCATCGGTTTGGAATAGTTAAATAATGCAGAGAACCTAAGAACTGCCTGCAAGTGTCAATGTGTGGAGTACTGTAGGGAGATAGCATAAGAAGAAGGAACTCACTTTTACTTAGCTGCCCTTAAGAGAAGAAATACAGGTTCAAATTTTTTTATATATTTAAAACGAAAGTGGATAATGGATAACTAGGCTTATAAATCAACCTATATATTTGGTTTTGAATCATAACAGCTTAATTTCAGATGCAAAAAATGCTGCCACATGTTAAATTTTCTCAACTTCTTTAACTTCACATGAAGTGAAAGGTGTTTAGGAACTTGAAGATTGAACCTTATGTTTTTGCATTGTTCCAGACTCAGCAATAATGCAAAATTGAATTTATTACCAATAAGTATAGATCAAACATTAATTAATCACCTTTAATATTTTTAGGTCAGCTGAGGCCTATGTTCTTGTTAATTTAAGTAACTGTATAACTCAAATGCTAAAGGACCTGTTCATTAGAAAGCTACGCAGTTTGGTCAAGTGTATTGTAAGGAAATTAGTACAAAAATCAAATTCAAAATTAAGTTTGCAATCTCATTTATTTATGCACCGTAGCATGGTCTGCATGAAAGGCACCTTAATCTGTATTTTGGAAATGAGTAATGGCTCTGTATTTCTCTGCTCTGTTTATTATGGAAATGGCCCTAAAAAGTTTAAATGGCCTGGCTTTATGCTGCAGATAGCCTCAGGTGAAAGTAAGTGTAAACAGAAATATAATTTAAATTATTTTCAAACGCTGCTCTATATGGAGACTTTTCAGGTTACATGCGGCTGATTACAGAATTTATTAAAAGGGAAAATTAGATTATTGTCCTAGAAAGTGTAAGAAGCATTTTGCTTCCATATAGTTTAGGTGCATGTACTTAAACTGTATATACAGGTATATAGACATAGAAGTATACATAGATAAATGTATATCCATGCATATATATGTGTATATATCTCACAGAATCACAGAATGGTTTGGTAACCATCTATCTCCAACATAAGCAGGGACACCTCCCACGAGACCAGGTTTCTCAAAGCCCCTTCCAACCTGGCCAGGAACATTTCCAGGGACGGGGCATCCAAAATGTCTCTGGGCAGCTTGTTCCAGTGTCTCACCACCCTCATAGTCAAGACTTTCTTCCTAATATCTAATCTAAATCTACCCTCTTTCAGTTTGAAACCATACCCCTCATCCTAGCACTACATGTCCTTGTTAAAAGTCCCTCAGCATTTCTGTAGGCCCCGTTTAGCTACTGGAAGGCTGCTATAAGGTCTCCTTGAAGTCTTGTCTTCTCCAGGCTAAACAGCCCCATCCCTCTCAGACTGTCCTTGTAGGGGAGGTGCTTCAGCCCCTGACTGCCCCTAGACTCACTCCAACAGGTCCATGTCCTTCTTATATATTATATATACCTTCTGCAGGTGAGGATTTTATTAGACAATGCAGTGTATTGAATATTAGTATATTTTATATATGCATATATATATAGTATTTGCTTGCACGAAGGCAAAATCAACAGCATAACCAAAACTTAATCACTGTTATAAATACACATTTGCAATGCATACATAAAAGTCAGAGTACAGTTCTTTACAATGTAGATCTACTCAGCACAGTCACATTGAAAGTTTCTTCAAAAAGACAGAAGTGGAAATGGAGAAGTACAAGTGAGTAACTATGAAGAAGGTATTCAGATTATTAAAAAATTAGGGCAACTATATTAAAGAAACAATTTCCCTCTGTTCTTTTTGAAGTGAGGCATACGTCTGAACTGTTTGACACTCACCATATTGTGTCTTGGTTGTCACCTAAATTAGTTTCATTTATCTCAAAATAGCTCTGCCACAAGATGCTGTAGTTTTGGGGGGTTTGCAGGTTTGTTTTGTTTTGTTTTGTTTATAATAAACTAAAAGGACAGAGCAGAATTTAAAACTATGAAGATACTTTAAGCAAAGGTAAGGCACCATAAGGGATCTCTTTATGGAGAGTAGTTGAGGATATCTGTGAAAAGAAACCACAGAGACAAATAACGAGATGTTTTCAAATGAAAATTTCAAAATAGCAATCAGATCAGAGGGCAAAGCGTGGTATCCAATGAGACAGACCATCAGAGTTACTGTTTTGGTACTAAAGGAAAGAGTAGTGTATTTGCCTGCAAACCATCTGTTACTCCACTGTTAGTTACCATATATAGTAATTATGTGCGTGCACTAAAGGAAAATATTATTCTCTACCTGGAAAAGCATAACTCCCATCAAACTTAATGCAGATTTTTTACATGCTTAGGGACAGGTGAGAGTTAGGAGGAACATAGAACAAGTGGTTTGCCAAAGGGCTTTTATTACTTTGAAATATATTGGAAAGTAGTATAACTGCAGTCAGAGGCAAAAATAAGTTCTCAGCGTACGTGTTGCCAATAATAAGCTCGCTGTAGTTAACCACTGATTAATACATCTGTGAGGAGTTACCAAATGCTGGGACCATTTCCAGAGATTAAAAGTTATTTCTGCTGACTCACCTCCACAGTCAGATTAGAAAGTTTTTACTAATCTTGCTAGACTGAATCTTATCCGCTATGAAATCTCAGATTTATTCCTTAACAATTAGAAAGTTTCACTTCCTGCACCAAGTCCCTGGCAACAACTTTCTAAAGCTGACTAATGATATTTGATCAGTATTAAAGAATGAAATTAAATATGATAAGTCACTAAATTTTTGAACTATTCTGATAATAATCAAATATCAAAATTAAAAGTACTAACATGATTAAAAAAGCATAGGATCCAATCTGTGTTAAGAAAAAGCTATAGGCATACTGTAGTTTGCATTAATGCAAATGTCTTTAGTGTAAATGATTGTTTAGAGCATCTTTATACTGCAGAAGCAGGTGAGGTCAAGGAGAGGAGGATCCCGAAGAAATTTTAACAAAGATTCTTTAACAGAAAATGGAGAAAATCTGGTGGATTTGATGTTCATTACCGAATGTCCAAGGAGTATGGAAAATTTTGCAGAACTTCCTGAAAATTAAAATTTAGATAGGGTATAAAGGATAAGGAAAAAGGTATATCATAGAATCACAGAACAGTATGGATTGGAAGGGACCTTAAAGACCATCCAGTTGCAACCCCCTTGCCGTGGGCAGTGACACCTCTCACCAGACCAGGTTGCTCAAAACCCGTCCAACCTGGCCTTGAACACTTCCAGGTAGGGGGCATCCACAACTTTTCTAGGCAACATGTTCCAGTGCCTCGCCACACTCACAGTAAAGAATTTAATCCTAATGTCTTATCAAAATCTATCTCCTTTCAGTCTGAAACCATTACCCCTTTTCCTATCATTACATACCCTTGTAAAAAGTCCCTCCTCAGCTTTCCTGTGGGTCTCCTTTAAGAACTGGAGTTCTGCTATAAGGCCTCCCTGGAGCCTTGTCTTCTCCAGACTAAACAATCCTATCTCTTTCATCTTGTTTTCTCAGGTCTATGTTATTCTTACACTGGGGACTCCAGAACTGGATGCAGTGCTCCAAGTGGTGTCTCACAAGAGTGGAGTAGAGGGGCAGAATCACCTCTCTTGATCTGCTGGCCACCCTTCTTTTGATGCAGCCCAGGATCCAATTTGTGTTGTGGGCTGTAAGCACTCATTGTTGGCTTATGTCCAGCTTTTCATCCACCAGTAACCTCACGTCCTCCTCAGGGCTGCTCTCAATACGTTCTCTGCCCAGCCTGTATATGTACAATTATAAGTTTTAGGAGGAGTATGTAGACTGACAAAAATGGAAACAATGAAAATATGATGTATCCAAATAACAAACAAGATACTAACATCTGTGGTTCTGATTAGTGTAAATTGTGAACCGAAGCCTGAAGCAGTGTGATATTTCTAAAATGAATGAATATAATTTTGAATATAATGATTAGCTATTAGGGAAGTGGTCTGGTTGAAATAAGATAGGATACTGTGCTTCTGTGTGGTTAGGAAACAAAGCATTATAGTGCCACATCACATTCCCAAAATTTTTGTTCTCAACTGGAAAAGGCTGATACTGTTTGACCTCCTGGCAATTCTGTCTAGTCACACTGCCAGTAACCTTGTTGTTTTGTCTCAGGCATTCAGTTTTCCTTCTGGCAGATGAACAGATTTTGTAATAGAAATCAGTGTTCAGCATCATGTTGCTTTTATTATAAATTTTCATCACATTCAGGTAAAACCCTTTATTCAAAAGTAAGAATGTAATGTATATGCAACTAACATAGCTAGGGAGTGACAGACTTTTTCAAACTCCTGGAGTATTGATTTGAATTAAGCAGATGGAGATGATTAATGTTAACTGAATATGAAGACAGATAAGAAAAAAATCCCAGTGGTTTCCACAGTAAGTTTATTTCGTGATATGATAAACTTGCTTTTCAGCTCACCCACACAGGACTTCAGAATCTTCAAATTGAAAGTTACTATATTGCTATTGGATGGGAAATGTGAGGTGTGTTGACACCAAAAATGTGTTTATTTCAGCTGTACAAATTCTCTGATGTTCTGGAGCTGAGGGCATGTAGGAGAGCTGCAGTAAGCTAATACAAAGGAACAAACAACCGATCTCTTCAAAAGTGCTGACACAGAGATCTGTTGGTAAAAACTTGTGGAATGTTATTCTTCCCTCTGGTGCTAATTTCTCCAGAGGTAGCTCACTGAGCCCCTGTTCAGAAGTTAAGTTTTAATTAGTTCAAACTTACTTAACATTATGAATGCCTCTTGAGAGCTGCTTGCTTGCATTTATGTATTAATTTGTTTTGCAAATGTTTGTTGTGGGGAAAGTACTTGTTTGTTTAGGACAACTCTATGAATATAAGTGCAGAGCAATTTTGAAGAAGTCAAAGGTATAAAAAAAGTGGCGGATATTTTTAATGTGACAAAAAAGAAGCTAAATGGAAGTATCAGAATATAACTGCTGAGGCAGTTAGAGTTCTGCTTTTTCTGTGTTCTGTTTCTAAACACTGTGTCTAAAAAGCTGTACTTTGGAACGGGCAGCAGTAAAAATCCAAAGGTCAAATCCAGTTTCCATGTATAGCACCCAGATGTGCTTAATTTCTGAAGGATATTGTAGAACTGGAGTTTAATGGCTCTTGTTCTTCTCATGTTTTCCACAGGTTTCTGAGGCTTAACAGCACAAATTAAATTTCACACCAGCCAGCCTAAGATGTCAGCAAACTGTTTGAATTTAAATATCAAGTTTTGTTTTCAGGAGCAGCTAAATATGAACAGAAGTTTGCTACCACTTCTGTATCGGCATCAGTGAAAAAATTTCCTCAAAGTGAAAACACAGCAACTTTTTACATGCTCTCTATTGCAAGAAGAAAATTATTCAGACTGACTTTGCAAATACTATGTGAGCTGGTTAAAAAGGTGGAAAAAAGGTATGAACAATAATTTATTTTGCAGTGTTGATACTTCCCAGATATAAGTAGTACTGGAGAACTGCACTTTTGGAAAAAGGCAATGAGAGAATACCCCACCTTTAGCTGATAGAAATATGAAAGTGAGAGCTTACATAAATGGAAAATAAAGTTTTAGAGCAGCTGGTTAGATACTGGAGAGAGAGATTTGCACGAATGAGTGATTCTTCTTACTTCCAATATTTTTGTATACCTCTGACAGCCACCCTCATCCCTAAATTTCCAGTGGTTAATTTCAATGGCCAAAGTTACTGAAGGAAGTCATGCACATAATCATTGAAATACCAGGAGTGCTGGAAAGTTCAGTGACTTCTGAAATGCTTTAAGTGATGATTCTCCCACATGAATTTCCTACGGGGCCTGATTTAGAAATTTGTCTCAGAACAAATTTTAACTCTTACGAAGCATGATCAGAAATAGTACTAGCTTTTTTCACCCAAGAGTGATACTTACCTGACTATAAAATCTGAAAGACTTGTAGTCAAGAACTTGATTTTCTTCTTTGTACAACTAGATAAGGATTTCATTATTTTGGAGAAGATCTTTTTGATCTACATGAGAGTTCCTACTGCAGTAAAAAACTGTTCCTCATCCAGATATGTGGTGTAAGGATTCAAAAGTGAAAAAAATGTTGAAACAAACAATAGATCTATGTTTCTACATTCAGATCCAGAATTATACACTGGCATGTAAAAATTATGCTACGATTAGATGTGACATCAAAATCTTGGTGGGAAAGAAGCTGTCTGGAATCCAGTTACAAATTCTGAACACTACCTCCTCATTAACTCTATATTTTAATTTTCTTTAACCAGAATGGAAGAAATAGAGTACAAATATTAATAAGTAGCAAATTTGTGCATGTTATGGCAACCATCTGTATAAGGGAGGGATTTTTAGCTTTTTTAATGAGGTTTAATGATCATCAGAGTCCTGTATACCTCCATCTCTAAGTCTATGTATTTAAGAGTTGTTGTTTGAGGCCAGCAGCAGCTGCTGCAGTGGCAGCAAAATACACACATATACATACATGCACACACACATACATAAAGCTCTGAAAGCTACAACTGCTTCATTAACATTATTGAAGGTATAAAATAGGTTTTAATTGTATGGCTGATTTCCCACAGCAATTTAATGGAGTAAGTATTTGGCAGAACTCAAAAACTGTAAAATTCATGTTGTTTGTTCATGAAGTTAGCAGTGAGCTAAATCCTTCAGCTATTACTCAGGCGAAAATCCCAATGCGGTGCATTGAATTGAACTTCAGTTTTCCCTGAAGACTAAGGCTTGCAGCATTTCTCTCAAAACAAATAGCAACAGTGAACCTTAGGGAAGCTGTCATGATCAGAGAGCCTTAAGGCCACTGTTACTCTAAATTTAAAACTTTTTTTTTCCTTTTTCTCTTTTTTCTCACTTTGACAGATGCAGCAATTTAGGGGAACAGCTCGAGATTGCATGGACATTTATTTTAATTAACAATACAGAAACAGTCAGTTGATTTCAAAGGTGCTTCATTTTTAGATGTTTGCTCTTGGAATTATCAGACATCTGCCTGGAGAGAATAACTAGCTGATAGCACTGTATCCATTCCTATTTTAGAATTCCAAAGCCAGAGGCACTTGAACACCCATGTAGGATCCTAGGTGCTTATGGAGACTTGGAAGCTGGAAAGACCTAAGCCATATAAGATCAATTGCTCCTGGCACTTAAGAGGCTAGTAAAAACAGGTTATAATGTTTACATGACTTTTTATGGGTCAGAGTTTAATATAGCTCCATTCTATGGCCTACAGCAGAGGAGCATTTTACAAGGGTTTTGCTGTGCTTGATAGATATGTTTCAGTGACTTTGCCAAGGCCGGCTATTTCGACTGAACCCCTAACATTTAAAGATTTCCAAGATTCCCTTGGATACTTGGGAATTGGACAATATGAAACAAAATTGGATTGGACATAGTTTATGACAATAAATAAACCCTGTGACTTCTAATCATAAGAATGTTTATACATGTCAAAAGAAAATATATGCTGCACTCAAAACTCTGTATTGAAGCACGTTGAGGCTACAAAGTTAAGCTATCAAAAATTAGGGAATACTAGAAGTAAACTTGCTTGTTTAATTCCTTTCCTTCCCTTACAAAAAAATTTCTGCACCAGCCTGGCACAGGATTGCCTCTTTCTTTCATGGGTATTATTCAACAATTTACTCTCTTTCTGTAAGTCAGTTGTTGACCCACGTGTCATCTGTTGTACACTACTGAAGCTGTTCTCAACACAGACTTATTGATTGCCTCACAGGGTCTTCTATGTCACTTGTAGGTGTAATATCTGAGTACATTATAGTAACTCACAAATGGTCATGATAGAGAGAAAAATATAAAAAAAATAAGAGTGGTGCAAGTCAAAGAAAGAAAAGAAGTACTGTAATGAGCATAACAAATTTAATCTTTTAAGAACAGGAGTTGGAAATAGTTATTTTACTCATGCAGTGGTAACACTTTGTGGTAACACTTCGTATCTCACTGGTCCAAGATCCTCATCTTGCCTTCTGGTGGTAATCTGTGGGAAGTTTGTGACAAAGGGAAGAGGAAAGGAATTATTTAAAGGGGAAGAAGTAGGAAATATTTCTTTAACGATTTTCATTTCCTATTAAACTAATGTTAAATCTTTTTACTTGGATGTGAATGTTATATACAGTACAGTGGAATGGGCCAGTAGGTAGAGTGTGGATGAGTCTTAGAAGAAAAATTGATATTGATAGGCCTGGCATATAAAACAGAATCATGATATCTATGTCGTTCTGCTTAGATTATATGTTCTCATAGCTCTCTTCTTCCTCAACTGCATGCATCTCCAAACTGAAATGATTTCTTACAACCTGGAAATGGAACTTCCTAAAGTGATAAATCTTGTACAATTGAAAATGGAAACCAATAAAGTGAAATTTCTCACATATGTGCAGTTCTGGTTATAAACTGCTCTGTGTGACTTGGGCTAGTGGAACATCATGGCCAGTGGAAAAGCAGTGGAGGATTTTTTCCTGTGGCATAAGTCAGTAACATATAGGAAATCTTAACAGTTAAGATTGAGTGAAAACAATTGAAATTTGTAACAATCTTCATGTATTTATACACAAAACTTCAGTAATTTATAATTCATTTATAGCTACTTTCAAATAAACACGAGTACTATAATCTGAAAATATCAGTGACAAAAGAATCACCAGAAAAAATAAGGCTATAGCCTATTTAAGCACTTAGTTTTTAACCTAAAATACGTTGCTTCACCACCATCAGTGCTAACACTTCCTTCTTTGTGGAATTTCAAGTGTTGTTATGGAAGTTCTGATAACACAAATTGTTTGTAACCAGAAAGCTGACTTTCATTAAAAACAAACTGCCACACCATACTGTACAGTAGCATTTTATTGAGTTTGAAGTATCTGGCTTGTTAACTCTATTTAAGCAGTTGCTATCTCACTTCAGTCTGATCACAGGACCGTTTGAAATGAAAATAAAACCTGCTCTGTATACAGACCTCTTTTAACTACTATGGATCAAGAAGTGTTTGTTCTTTCTGACGGCTTTTACAGGCTTTTGTTATGTTTTATTCTTACTGTGATAGATGCTGTTAATTTTCTGCTTGCTTTTTTCCAAGTCTTTTTCTACCAGCCACACCACAGGGAGTTTATCAGAAAAGACTGATCTTTCCTAGTCAACTAACTCATACCATGTGCCCTTTGGAACAGGTATGCTTTCATATCATAGTGTTAAATACAATATTCAGTTTAATAAAGAGTTCTGGTTTTATTTTAACTTCAGAGTAAAATAAATGTTCATCACACTTATTTAAACAATTACATTTTCTGTTATTGGTGATTCCAGCAATAGCGGTATCAACTCAAAGAGTGATTTTAACTGGCCAAAGGATCTTTCCTGCCCACTGTGGCATTTTCTCAGACTACTACATCTAGTAACATTTCTTGGTTGAATAAATAAAATATGAACAATAATCACATTTTGCCAAAAATTAATTTGGTTTGAATTCCTAATTTTAAGATTTTTTTAGTAGTCTTGTGTGTGATTTCAGATCAAGTTTATACAGAAATAACTACCCATGAGACTATATCAATAAACTTAATATTTGAATAATACAAGGAAAGATGATAAATTTATTACATGTGTTAATTTAAAAAAATAATTTCTTTCTGCTTTATTCAAAAGATAGAAATAAATTTAGTAGTGATTTCTAGGTAATTCTTCATAAGGGTTTAGTCAAACATAGACTTTTTATGCTAGAAACAACAGGTTCTGTAAAGGTGTTGAAAAAACTGTCTATTCTCCCTGTTTTAAGACCAATGCTTCATATGTGCTTCAAGATGAATCAATTAGATGGCAAGTCAATTATTATGTTTGAGTAAAAGTAACTTCATATAATCTACATATTTTTTTCTGTTACCTTCTTATGACTATTCTTATTTACTCTGCAAATATTAATAGAAACTTGCAAACACAAATGTCTAATAGTAGACATTCTCCAAAGGCAAGATTTCAACTCTTAAATCACACATAATCTTCTAATTTTAGCATGAATATTTAGTGTGATTTCTTCAAAAGACCAGAATATCTCATCAGATTTAGATATACAATAAACAGAACTGAATGCGTGTCAGAATCTGACTATAAGCTGTCAGTTACTAATAATTTGTTATGAGAATACAATCTATAGACTCCAAAGACCTGGAGAAATGAATATGCAATGAATCTACAGAATTTAATACATTATGGGAACTACCATAATATAAACAATATGCTAACAGAAGAAAATTGTGTACTAATTAATTTTATATTTATTATATAGTAATTAGTAAGATTTTAATTGTATCTCTAGGCATAGGGCTGTATCAAGGGATCATACAGAACAAATATTTTTAAAAGAAAAAAGTTCTAAGGCATTTTGCCACATCTTGTGCATTTCTGAAGAAATTTCAGAGTGATCTTATGTAATCAGCTGATCTGAATGTTACTGAATTATATGGAATAATGGAAAAAATATGTCTCCTGTCCTTGTGATGATTTTGCAGCTTTGTCTTCCTGTTTTGAAATTCTATCTGTATGTAGCTTCAGTATGGGATGAACAATCTTCCTGCATTTGAAAATAAACTGACCCAAGTTCAAAATTAGAATTTTATTTCCAGGAGTTGCCTGTTGCAACGCATCCAGTGTGTAGCAACTTAATCACTTCACATGTTAAATTAAGAATATATTTACTGGAGGCAAGATATTGTGAATTACTATGGTGGCGCTAGGAAGAAGCTCTAGACACTGTACTTTTGTGAAGTCTTCAGATCTGCAGCTAGGTCTCAAGAAAACACAGATGAGTGAATGTCTGAACATATTATTTTATACCTAGTTTAAAGTTACCCACAATGTTTAAAGTTCTTATTCACCTGTTACCGAACTCTAAGGACTTCAGGTATTAAAGATTTAGCAGTAGAGTTCCTCACTAGTACCTCAGTACCTCAGCACCAGTTTAGCTCACGATCAGCTCAACTAGCTTGAGTTAGACTGCAGATCATACTGAGTAGTGAAGAGATATCCTTTGGCCTATGTGATTAGGTAGATGAATGGATATTACAAATTTGAGGGGAGGGGTTTTGTGTGCCTTGGCATTCTCAGAAGACAACTGCCTGTCTGGGGTCATTCAATAGCTCATTAGATGATATAGATGGAAGGCTTTCTCGTACTTGAAGTGCTCTCCATCACATTAGTCCTCCTAACTAATTATCTGTGGTAAAGACAGAATAACATTCCTATGGACTTAAAGAAGGAGAATGTGTAATGTTATCCCTCTAACAGTGTTTCTGGTAAATTTGTATATGTATATATTTTACATATTCTCTAAGTAGTTGATAAAACCTGGTAAAGATTAGACTCCCACCTGACTGATTTTCCTACGTAGAAACACTGTACAAGTTGTGTTGCTGTGTGGGAGAAGTGTTACTGTGTGGGAGAAGTGTTACTTTTTATCGCTTGTTTCTCCCTACTCTCCTTTAAACTGTAATACACCTGTTTATTTCAGTTCAGTTTTCTTTATGTGGTTTTCTAACCTATGAAGTCCTATATTCAACTAATGTTTAAGGAGTATAGCTAAAAAAAAAAAGAAACAAAAAGGATTTTGGGGCTATGATTTAGAACAAAATACAAATCCTTTTTATATTTCAGTGTGAATACCTTCCTCTCACCTATATGTAATTCAGAGTCTTCCTTGATTTTAGAACAGAAAAAAGTATGATTCATCCTTCAGAGAAAGATTGAGCTATAATCACCATATTGGACATAAGGAGTGATACCATCATTAGCAACATTAGATGAAGGTTTTTCTAAAAAAATAAGGCATCAACAGAGGGAATTCCAGTTACATGAATGTAATTCTAAATGGTACTTAAAATATAAATTTCAAGCCTACTGAGTTTGGTGAATTACATTCCTGAGGAGGGTTGTATGTGCCAGCTGACACATTGGATGTTGTTGGCTTTAATTAAGGGATAATTTTCATGGTTAAGGGTTACATATGCAGCAATAAATGGCTTTTTCAAGTAATTAAATGCCACAGTGAAGGTAGGCATATGACAAAAGCAAAGCTATTTAGAGCAAATAGCATAAGGTGTCTCTAAAAGAGAACAACAGTTCAAGGGAGAGAAACTGGTAGACATGAAGCAACAGGCTGTACAAATGACAAAAAATCAGTCAATATATGTGGTGAAAAAGCAATGTATTATCTTTGCTGTTAGGGTGCTACAGATATCTAAGCAAAATTCACACCCCACCATATATCTGTGTGTGTGTAATTATATATGCTCATACACTTAAGAGTTAGTCACTCACTAGAGTATGAAGCCTGTCTGATGATACCCCACTGGGAGCCATTTTCCAGTTTCTGAAGACTGAGGAAACAAGGCATCACTACCAGAAAGATGCTAGGACACCTATTTTTAATCTGTCTACACAGGTACGTAGCAGTAATTCTATTTCTGCGTAGAGCAAACTGAAACAATTGTATTCATGAGTCAGGAAGAAATTGGTTTCTTAAATTGTGAAGATCTTACTCTTAAAACGAAAGGGGTTTTTTATGGTGGAAAAATTTCTTTGCACTTGTCATTTCTATAAGCTTGCCACATAGATCATTTGCTATCAGGAAGATTTGTGCATCTTTAAACAAAACCCTACTGACGATAGAGTCCCTTTCTATGTGTGCAATGGCTTTGAGATGTCCCCACATTTACTAGAAGTAGTTTGTCAGTTTTATAATAAATTCTATCACTGTATCAGAATTTTCATTACCACCTCAATCTGGGGGCTTATAAGGCCCAGAAAGCTCTGTCTTGTCTCTGTTCATGAAAGAAAACCTCAATGTCTGAAAAGCTGAAATGAAAACCTCAAGTGCATTTCTTGCACTTGGAATTTAAAAAATGTTCAGGTCCAAACACTGATATTGAATGCTGCATGTGGGATTGCCTTACTCTTCAAACTTGTGATCACATCCTAAGATTCCAGGACCGCCATCTATATAATTTTCTTGCCAGGGTCATTAAGATAAATAATGGACTTTATTATGTGCAACATACCAGAAATTTCTCTCTTTTTCTCCTAGGAAGAAAGCATATGTTATTGCTTTTAACTCTCCCTGATCAAGAAGACAGAGGGAGGACTCCAAGGGAATTGCTTTTTCTAGCCATGAAGGGAAAGAATAACAAGCTGCTAATGAGAGCTTATTAAAGGACATGATGCCAGGCAACAGCATCTGTTCTTCAAAGAGGAAAGTTTGACATTGTGAGCTCAACAGAATGGACATTTGATCAGGGTTTCAAAAGTGAAAAAAAAAAAAAAAGGAAAGCAAAGCTAGTTTTCTAATTTTATTTTTGAAAAAATTCTTCCCCCTCTAACACTAAGAAGGAGAGGAACTGAATTAGCAACAGCAACACTGAAGGGGTGTTGGTTATGTGGAAAGAAGCTTCCAAGAAAGAATTCCTTTTTGGTAACAGTTCCTAGTTTTAAATTGTTTATAGGACTGTCTATGTTCATTATTAGCTAAGCATTTGAAAATACGATCTCTACTAGCCTTACCAGACACAATTTTTTAAAGACTGGTCAAAACAAAAAACTGCCTTCCTGGCAAGCAGCTTACTTAATGAAGAAATTATAATAGAAATGGTAGCTTCTCAGGGAAAAAAATGAGAAAAGTCTTCTAGATATTGAACCGTGTAATTCTTAAAAAGGACAACATGGTTGAAAATTGTCCTGGTATCATCAGAAATGGCTATTTAAATATGTTCAGTACACATTTAAGCTGAAAATCAATGCATCATCTATTCCGACTTTCCTTCTTTTTCCTTAGTTTATGCAATAACAAAAAGAATTGGAAAAATTATGTAAGGGTGGGGAGAAGAAAGCAGAAGAAACAAAAGATGAATAATTAGATGATATCCATCCGAGGATGAAGTCTGAAATCCCAGTCTGAATTTGGATAGGTGAGATTTCTTGAATAGTTCAAATAGAATTTTGTGGACGACATCAAATCAGTAGGCTTTCATGATTCTGTAAAGAAAACACCAATAAATTCTGTCTTATAAAAAGACATCATTATTGTAACAAATGTAAATACACAGTTAAAATATATAAAAAACTCTGCTTCCCCTGCCCAATGACCTCACAGTTTTTGCATCTATCACAAGTTTAGTGTTCAATAAGTAATATTGGACTTTGTACCAGTATGTATTTTATGGCTGAAGTCCATTTTGTGGGATTTTTCTTTGATTTAGTAAATATTTTAATTTTGAAAGGTAGGGAAAATGAATTCCCTCATACTGCTTCCAAGGTATTTTATCATAGAGTGCAACTTTCTTAAACAGCATGTGAATTGCTAAAGAAATATTGTAAGGCACTTTCACAGTTACAGCATTGACTCTTGTGGCAACCAAATTGCACATATATGGTCGCTTGAGACATGACACAAGGGTAGTCTTGCTGTAGGCAAACATTGTTTTTGCATGTTCTTTACACATTCCTTGCTTTAATTTGGGTTATATCACATACATACTTGAAATATTATTACTTTAGTTTGACTGGTGGTTTTTTATGTGACTTCATGAGATTATATAAACCTTCTCTGGAATCAGATTTATGTGCATTTTGTGAAACAGCTCAAAGAATTAAAGATTTTAATAAAAAGTTTTACATTAAACTGATATTGTTATTCATCCTTCAGCTATTACACAAATGAAAATAAGAATCAACGAGTAAAAGCAATTTGCGGAAAGTAACACAAATACCATACCAAAGATAGTGACACTGGCTTTCCAGGATAACTGAAAAACTGCAGTTCATTTGTAGTTTATACGTCTGAAGACCTCTTCTGTCTCCAGAAAGATTCAGAAAGCCGCTTTTTCTCTAAGACATCCTATCACACCTTCTAAAATCTTTCTTCCACAAAGAAACCAACCTAATAAATTAGCTGCCAAGTAGTCTCTTCTCAAAAGCATCTTTTGTCCTCAATCTCCTTATAGTAAAATAAACAACTGTGCAAAAAAACCTCAAAAAAATTTACCTGCAAATGTATGTAAGGGTAAAATTAGAGTTTTCTGAAACTGAGATCTTTGCAACCCTATTTCCTGACTAAAAAAAACCCCAACATCTTTTTGTTACACTTCTGTAATAATTCTAGACACGGATAGTTTATTGAATAATACGAAAGTAATGAACTATATTAGTATCACAGTTGCATTAATTTTATCTCTTTGAAAACAGTTGAAAGTAAAGTTTAATCTATTTTACCAGGAAATTAAATCATGTATAGCCTGGACTTTTATTTTCTGTGTGCATACTATTTTTTACTTGTGTTTGCAGGTCTAATACAAATAATTTATGCACTATTCTAATAGCTTCTAGTAGTAAATAGTAAATAATAGTAAAGGAATAGTAAAGGAAGCAAATGGACAAATGGGCAAATATGATAGAGAATTATCTTTATTTAGTTTTTTTTATTCCAGCTTTTCTAGCATATTTCAATGAGGTAAAATATGGTGATTTTTGACTCTGTGAAAGAAGATGTACTACCATCTTCATTTATTCTTTTTTCAGTATGTGAAGGTTTTACTACTTAGGAAACTGAGTATTAAACTCAGTAAACTTGTAGAAAAGAATATCTCTCCCTGTTCTAAGAGTACTTAAAGGCCTGTATGTCATTACTGAGTTTGATTCTTTAAGTAAAATATTTATGCTCTTCATCTTTTCAGTGTTTTTGTCTTCCTCTGTTTCATTTAGACTCAATTTGAGGCTAAAATTGCAGGGGAGTTTGGATGTGTATAAAAGTTATCAATGTCTCTTACCAGTCTTCTGATACATCTGGGTTCATGGAATATGTTTCTGGAGAAGTGAAAACATTTAAGTGAGTTTTGATTTAAAAGTTTTTGGAGTACTGTTTCCCACGGGATGGACTCTATGTTGGAGCAGAGGAAGAGTGTGAGGAGGAAGGAGTGGCAGAGACAACATGTGATGAACTAACTGCAACTCCCACTCCTTATCACCATGTGCCACTTGTTGGGAGGAGATAGAGAAATCCGGAGTGAAGTTGAGTCTGGGAAGAAGGGAGAGCTGGGGAGAAGGTGTTTTAAGATTTGGGTTTATTTCTCATTAGTCTACTCTGATATTCATTGGCAATAAATTAAACTAATTTTCCCATGTTGAGTCTGTTTTACCTGTGACAGAAATTGTTGAGTGAACTCTCTCTGTTCTTTATCAAAACATGAGCCTTTCTATAGATTTTTCTCCCCTTTGTCAAGCTGAGGAGGGAGAGTAATAGAACATCTTGATGGGTACCCTGCATCTGGCGAGGGTCAACCCACCACAGCCAGTGACTTAGACTGAAATTTGCTGTCTAATATAAGATTTAAGATTATGTTTTATGAAAACATAGATCTAGGGAAAAGTAGCTATAGTATAGTGCAACATAGAGTAGCACAGCACAGAATAGTTCCATGTTGAATACCTAGATGACCTACCAAAATCACTCTATAGTCATAGACTAGCAGTACCCCTTAGAAGTGTAAATGGTTAAGGATGGAAAAGCTAAAGTAAGGAAATTAAAGGAAGAGTGATACACAGAAACACTAAATGTGAAATGGCTAATGATTTGTCTATTAATAAGACAGTAGACTCATATTTGACACCAAAAAAGGTGAAATTGTAGTTCTAAGGAGAAAACACCAAGTTCAGAAGAACTTTGAATATGAGGAAGAAAATTTTTCACTGAAAAAATTGAGATATATGAACATTTCCCTAGAAACCATCTTGAAGAGTTTTGATGCTACATAGTGAGATAAGTAAAATGTAAAATCTAAGAAAATCCCTGTGAGGGGAAGATAATAAATGGCGCCGAAAAGGCTAGAGAGATTCACTCATGCATTGTTCTTGGGCTCAATCTTACTTAATATTTTCATTTCATTAATGACCTTGGAACAAGTAATAAACATGTGCTGATGACACGTGATTGCTAAAGTATAGCCTGCATACCAGAATATCAATATATGTAATACAAGGAATGGTGCTAAGAGACTGAAAATTAAAACTGGAATGAAATGTAATAATGCAAAGTAGATCGTGAACTTAAGGATTAATTATAAGAGCATTGTTTATAAACTCAGCTAAGTTGAAAACCTGTAAGAGCAAGATCTTCATTTATTAGTTCATCACAGAATGCCTGTGAATAATTATTGTGATACCTTGAAAAGCAGACCAAGAAGTGTATTAAGAACTGTATTAAGAAGCATAGTTAAGGAATAGATAAGGAAATGTAAATATCACTCTGTAAAGCTGGTTTCTGCTACCATACAGCAGAATTCAGAAGGGAACAAATAGAAAAAGCACATCCTACAAGGTTAAGAGAAGAGAAGATCATACAGTACAAGAGGAAGTCAAAAGAGGGGCTAGTTTGACACAAGTAGGCAATGTCTTGAATGCATGTGAGAACAATTGTATTTCCATACATCAGTGTAGATAGAAATATGAAAAAGGAAAAATACTGGTTAGCACAGGAATATGAATTAAGCATGAATTTAAGATTGCTTTTAGAGAAATGTTTACTATTAGTATGTTAATGGCACCGCAATTTAGTGGGACTTTTGGACACAAGAAAATATTGTTAAAGAGTTATAAATGAAGACTAGATAGAAGGGTTGTTTTTCATATCAGGGGACACAACATAATCAATAAGCAAAAGTCTTTGGCCCTTTGTATATTTCTACTCATTTTTTTAAAAGGAAATCCACAAAATTAATGCAGCACTGAATTTGGTACTTTTAAGAATTACCGTGAGACATATTATGCAACCTCACTGCATTCTTACACAGTGCTTCTGGTGGAGATCAATACAAGTGTTCATACAGATTATGTGAAATATAAAAACAGAGATGAGAAAGAGCATAGCAGTAAGTCAGTGGTTCACAGATGTTGCAGCTCATAGAAATTTATTTCACAGGCTTCCCTCGAGGATTTGCAGTTTGACTTGTATTCTTATTCCCACTGCTAAATGACCAATTCTACTACAATGGAGAACAATTTTTCTTATGATCTGTAGTTTGGGGTTTTTTTGGTGTGTTTTCTTATTTTCAATTTATATTTTTTTAAACAGAATAGTGTATATGACTATTCTGGAGGTGCTTTCAACACAAAATCACTATACTCATTTTCAGTGGAGGGCTACTGCATTTTGAATTTAGCAATACAACAAACAGAAGTGTTGGCTTAAGCACCAAAACCAGAGGCAGGTTTCTAGAAAATTGCTCCACTTTTCTAAATACAACCCACAAGCTTATTGTTGCCCAGTGAAACCTAATTCCTTATCTATCACATTGTTTGAGTCAGGTAGGAAAATACATGACTCAGAATTATGACTATGAACACCCTGCTGTCTAAGCAGCAGAACAATGAACAACAGCTTTCACATTCTGTGGCAGTTAGAAAATTCACATACCTTGCATTCATGAAAGATAGTATATTAGGAAGTTACTTAGTTATAACACAAAGATGTCCATAATTATTGTACTGGAAAAAAAAGACCACATTCTAATATACATTTAGGCAGAATGAGAAGAATTCTCTAATATGGTATAGTCACTTGTATATAAAATCCCAGTGCTTTTTGCTTCAGTACTCCTCATCATAGTCAAGCAAAAATTCATCTAAAGTTAGTTGCTTGGATCAGTCTCTGTGTTTAAAAGTACCATAAACTACTCCATAAATGTAATGGCTTTGATTTTTGTAAGCAATGTTTTTTTAGAACAAAGCTTATTTACCTTTTCCCTCATATGGCATAGTCCTAGTCAGTAGAGTGGTGGAGTATATGAGAAACGGTGGTATAATAAAGGCAAAAATATATGTCTATTTCAATGAAAAATGACATATGTCAGCTATGAACATAGCTAGACCAATTCATGGATAGAAATAAAATGCATTCTCTTACCCCTAGGGTTTTCTATTTTTCTTCACCTTTTTGCTTTAAACTCATCTAGCGCTCCATGTACATCTGAATTGATTATTATTAAGATAATTTAATTAGTGCAAAATGCACTTGTTATTGCTTGAATGTTTGTATTTTTTCAACTCCTGAAGTTTTTTTCATGGTGCTGATAGAACAGAAATGCCAATGACACTAAATATTTTCCAGTTTTTATGTTACTGTCCTTTAATATGTGCTTTATATTAAAAACATACTATTATAGTTCATGCAATGTGCAAAATGAGGATATGCCTTTCTATTATAAAAATCAGATAGAATATATAGCTGAAAATATTTTTTACAATAAAATTGTATATTCACTATCTTTATGAATTTTTTAGCTTAGGTAAGTGCATATGGAATTATATTTTCAACCTCAGATGTTTTATTATCTTACCTTAAAGGAATTCAGGCTAGTAACATTTGCCATCACTTATTTTCACACAGAATCACACAGAATCGCTCG